>NW_020837964.1:12532469-12674733 GCF_003676395.1 Aethalodelphis obliquidens | reverse complement strand
TGTGTGTGTGTGTGTGTGTGTGTGTGTGTGTGTGTGTGTGTGTGTGTCAATGAGAAACAAGGAAAAATATGGAGAGTATTCATCAAGTAAAGACTACATATTAAATCGCACACCACATTTAGAGTATAAAAACCCAGCGTGGAAACTAACACACCACTGTAAAGCAATTATACTCCAATAAAGATGTTTAAAAAAAACCAAAAAAACCCAGCATGGGCTAAGGCCATACCAACCTATGTTCCAGCCACCAGTGTTGAATCCTGGGTCGGACATACTCGAGCAGGAACCAGAGGATGTAAAGCTGGGCTGCAGAGCAAACAGGAGCAGTGTGAGAGTGCCATTCCCCGTGACGGCGACCTCTGGGAAAAGTCAAACTCACACCAGGAAACCCCCAACTTACGTATCGACTGTGGGACACCACAAGGTTAGATGAGCGGCTGGGAAAAGGCCCGAAGGGGTTTGGTATCCCCTGCGGCCGAGACTGGGCTTCAAACACACTGCAGAGCATAGCCAACGTCTGCACGTCCCGGAGCCGGCAGTAATGAGCCAGCCTGGAGAGAAAGGGGGCAGGAGAGGAGAAGTCACGAGAAGGCCAGGGGGAAGGATGACTGTCACGACAGCGGCGGGTTGTTGCCATCAGGGTCGGATGTCAGAATTTTTTTTTAAATTTATATTATTGAAGGATAGTTGATTTACAGTGTTGTGTCAATTTCTACTGTACAGCCAAGTTCTTCAGTTATACATATATATACATTCTTTTTCATACTCTTTTCCATTATCATTTATATAGAATGGATAAACCACAAGGTCCTACTGTATAGCACAGGGAACTATATCCTGTGATAAACCATAAAGGAAGGGAGAATTCTTGATTCTGCCTCAAAAGCCCCCATCAGGAACGAGGGCTTTCTGCAGATCCGGGGGCATGATCGACTTTGAGTTTGGCTAAATTTGTTTTGGAATAACATGTATCTGAGTATGACACATGACCTAGATATAACCAATCTGAAAGCTCCTAGCTGGCAACCAGGCCTGGGCTCAGACTTGAATGGAGCTTCTTCAAGAATTAAGGAGACTCAGCTCACATCTGAGTGAGGCCATACATGCTCTCTCGGCCTCCCCAACTCCAAGGAGGCATCACACTGCTTCCTGGAGGGGTTCTATGTCCTCCATTCATATGACCTAAGGCTACATGGAGGTGCTCAGAGAGCACGGTGCCACCACAGTATGGGGAGCAGGTCACAGACTCGGGAGGTGGCATTATGAGTCTGAGCTATTAAGTAAGAACAACAGGGGATAGTTTTACCTTTTAGGTCCTCACATCCCCTTTGCTCCTTTCAGTACAACTGTGCTAGACAGAATGTGAGGTAGAGATCCCAGGGACTTGACACTTTCCTACCAAGCAATGTCTAATAGTTTTAAGGTGTTTTCACACTATCTCATGAGCCTCATATGAAGTGGGTAGAACAAGCACCATGAGCAACCTGAAGCATAAGCACGTGTCCCAGGTCTGGCCTCAACGAGTAGGTAAAGCAAACCTCCACCTGAAGGAAGGAGCGCTTTTCCATCTCTCTGTCAGGACCTGGGCCTCCCTGTCTTGGAACCTCAAGTGGTTTTCCCTGGTTGTGAATCATTCTGCACACTGTATTTCCAGTTTGCCATATTTCAGTGCAATAAATCAAACACAAACTCAAGGTTTTCATAAACTGTCTAACAGGGTGAATGCATCGTGGCCTTTGGAAAACACGAAGGCCAACGTGCAATTCTCTAACCTGCTCTCAGGGGCGAGATTCTATAGCACCCAAGAAACTTTCCACCTCAAGAACTCAAACTCCTGTGTTCAGACTGATGTACTTCTGGGCCAAAGCATAACTCTCTCAAGGACACATGAGTCCCAAAGCCTTGTTATAAATGACAAATACGGTATAATTCCTTCTGCTCTAAGAAGTGAGTTCTGTACAGAAATTATAGCAGCCCTAAAAGGAAAGGTCTCACTTCCTCTTCTCATGCCTCAGGCCTTTGTACTTTTCTCTTAGACAAAAACACTGAAAGTGTTTACAGACCTAAAATTGACATCACTCATTTTCCTCACTTTTAGCGCTCAAAACCTACAGGGACTCCAGTAGCTGTCGCCCAAATGGATGTCGAGCCCAGGGTGTTTCCAAATCTGGGTCAGACTTCGGACCGAGGCAAAGATCCGTAGCTACTGTAGCCAGCGACCAAACCTGCACAGATCAAAGAGAAATACCCACACTCAGACTGGTAAGCACAGGACCGCGAACCACGAAAGAACCCCACCTCCTCCTCCACACACAGCCTAAAGCCTTGCTACTCTGGGGGCAGCCAAAGCTGGGAGCTTACTGAAATGCAGAGTCTGACACCCCACTCCAGACCTACTGAAGCAGAATTTGCATTTTAGCAAGATTCTCGGGGGACTTGTGTGCACATGTGAGAAACACCAGCCTTAAAAGCTTTTATGAAGCAGATGACAGAGGAATGACACCATGCAACAACTTCCCTGCATGGTCTATTTAACCACTGACTCATGTGACTTTTTCTGCTGCTTCATTAGTGAACTGGCAGGGAGAAAAAAATGCATTCGGTATCACACTTAAGATTGTCCTTTGCCCAAATAATGAAAAACTTTCCATTACAAAAGTTTCAGTATACTCTCTGAAGTTACAGAAAAATAGGCCAAGAAAAAATAGACTCGGCTTTCTTTTGGTTGACATCAAATCTGAGGAATATCCCCAAACTTGAAACCTCACGGGGCTTGGAGTCCTCAAGCAGAAACTAATGTCCATGACGTGTCTACTAGATCCAAGATTTAGCACACACTAAATATAAATACATCACACCATCAACAGAGTCCCCTCCCGTCTATGCCTTTAAAAATGGAATACTGGGGACTTCCCTGGTGGTCCAGCGGTTAAGACTCTGCGTTCCTAATGCAGGGGGCCCAGGTTCGATCCCTGGTCAGGGAACTAGATCCCACATGTGTGCCACAACTAAGAGCCCACATGCTGCAACTAAGCAGCCCGCATGCTGCTACTAAAAGATCCCACACGCTGCAACTAAGACCCGGCACAGCCAAATAAATAAATAAATAAATATATATATATTTTTTAATGGAATATTATTTTTGGGAAATCTTTCTTACTAGCAATACATCACTGTATGCCCACCAACTGGAAAACACTACTAGACTCTGAGAAAAACCCGAAAGGAAGAAGACACAGACTTTGAATCAAGGAGTTTAAAATAGAAGAAAAAAAAGAATAAGCAAATAAATATACTGAAAAACAGGTATAGAAACACATCAGATATGTTAAAAAAAAATCAATTAAATCGTGTGGCTCCAGTGTACTTAAATAACCCCCACAAGTATTGGTTCAAAAGAAAAATATTCATTTCTATGATCAATGGACCACCTGGATGGTTGCTGGAAGAAGTTCATAGGTTTCTGGGATAGGAAAGGATGTTTACTACCCTGGCTGACAACTTGGGCCCATTATTTCCTCACTTGTAATACACGTTTCCTAAGTGCCTTCAACAGAAATAGTTGACAGGTTTATTCCTGTAACTCTTATGCAAAACAGTAGACACATCATCTTCAATATGTGCAAAAAGAACAACAACAAAAAATTCTCCAAGCATTTGCACTGATGTCATTTCCAGTCCGTTAAGGAAGACCACACCACAATGATGACTGCAATTGCAAAACCAGCAGCATAATTTGCCACATACTGGGTATTTACATCTACCAGATACAGGTATGGAAACTGTATGCATATTACCTTATTTAGTTCTCATAAGGACCTTAGAAGTATTGTTCCTATTTTATAGTTGAGGAAACTGAAGTTCAGAATGATTAGGTAGCTGCCTAGGATCACACAACATGAAAGGGACAGAGCCCAGATGTAAACCCAGGTATGTCTGAACCCCAGGGAAGGGTCTTTCCACTTCACTCGGACTAGCCTGAACTTCCAAATCAACCCTGCCATAAAAGTCCTAAAAACTTAAAAGAAAAAAAAAAAAACACTTTAGGAAGTAATTTTTCCTCAGATAATGTTTTTTCAGCACGTGAACCAATCTTCTCATCAACCCTATGAGGCAATTATTCTCTTGGGTCTCATCTGACCAATATACAGAGGCTGAGAGAGTCGGAAATACTTGGCCCAGTGTTACACCATTACGGAGCAGAGTCAGGCTGACGCCTCCTGTTAGAAATTCCCCACTATTTCCACGACTCTGTTTTGCCTTCTTAGTGTTTGCAGAATTTTAGGTGGCTGGGTCCTTAGAGAAACAGATTAAATCCATGACTCTAAGTTTCACTTAAAAGGGTTTGCAGCAGAGACTTGACGGTGTTTACTAGGAGACAAAAGGAAATCTTAGGGATTTTTCAATCAGATAAAAATCAAGGGGAGGCCTTAGCTCTGGGTCATTTGGAGGGTTACAAGGAAAAAACTGAGCAGATAGGACAGCAGCTCATACTTTCCATTGCTCAATCTAATCCTCATACTAAAGAATAAAAGATGCAATAGACACAGAACATAGATTAGTGGTTGGCGAGGGCTGGATGGGGGAAGAGGGGCTTGAGCAGTGACAAGAGGTGTGGGGTGCCTTTACAGGGTAAAGGAAATGTTCCAAAATTGTTTATGGTGATGATTGCAAAATGTTGTGAATATACTAAAAGCCACTGAGTGGTACATCTTAAATGTGTAAATTGCATGGTCTATGGACTATAATCTCAATAAAACAGTTTAAAAAAAAAAAACACCAGGAATTCCCTGGTGGTCCAGTGGTTGGGAATCCACGCTTTCACTGTGGAGGGCCCAGGTTCGATCCCTAGTCAGGGAACTAAGATCCCGCAAGTCGCGTGGCACAGCCAAACAAACAAAAATAAATAAATAACTAAAAAACAAAAAACCTCACCAATATAGGAGCAACTTGCTTAAGCACTGATGTGTTTCTGCAAAGATGAAGGAAATTTTAATTCTTGTAGGAAATTTTAATTCTTGTAATATTACACCTTGTTTTAGAACTGAATGTGTCTCTATCTTAAGGAATGCCTTGGTAAACCTTTTATGAAATGAAGCATTTTTAAAAGTAAAAAACAAACAAAACAGAACTGAGGGTGTAAATGGCAAAGATAAAGACGTCCAAATTTACGTACTAACAATCACCCTGCCCTAGAATAGAAAAGGGATGTTATAAAAACACTTAGTAAATGCTTTAGGACCTCCTCAACTAAGCACTAATAAGAAAAACATCTAAGGGATTTAAAAAGCTGCTCTAGCCCTACAGTTTGGCAAAGAAAATGGGAAAGAAATTACAAAATAGGAGGCACACCTTGAAATGTCACTGAACCACAACAATAAAGTGAAAGGAACCTGCTCCAAGAGAAAAATCCAGATCTCCAACAAAAGGAATGGAAAATACCTGGACGAGATCCTTCCTTCCAACAAGCAAGGCAGAAGTGGCATTCTTCTGACATGTTTCTTGAATATCATTCACATTCAATCTGAAATTTAAGAAGAATTAAAAAGTTTCTTTCCAGTTGACTTCTAAATCAATTACTCCTGGTTTAACAGATAAAGTAAAAACTGCCTCTTTGGTTGTCACTCAAAATGTTTTATTCGTATTGGCCTTAAGCTCCCTTTCTACGTAACATGGAGAAAAAGCTTACCTACAGCTGATGTTACACTGTGAGTTCAGGCCTGGGGAAGGTGAAATTGCTTACCTCTTCGAAGTCAGGAAAGGAGGCCAGATTCAAAGAACAATTTGCCAGCTAGCTTTTCTGGGGAGTTCCCCAGGCTTAAGGGTTGAATAAAAATTGATTTAGATATGTATAATGCTGACTGCAGTTTCTAACAAGGAGTAATGTGTTGTACATAAACAACAAAATAAATATTTTTTATTATGTGTTCAAGTTCAGGAAGAAGGGGAACCACAGGTCAGCAGCTTCTGTGTGCCTGTCACCCACCTCCCAGCTCCCTTCAACCAAAGTAGCTCTGCTTTTAAACTGTTTTACATATTAAGTACAGGAGGCAGAATCCTGAGACTGTGCCCAAGACTGCTGGCCCCTGCTGTACAGGCCTTGTATAAACCCTCCCTTTAAACGGGGTCAAGACCAGTCAATACTGATGACATATCACTCCTGTAATTGTCAAAAGGGAGATTCTCCTGGGTGGGCCTGACCTAATCAGATGAGACCTTAGAAAGACAGTGAAGCATCAGTGAGACACTTCTGCTGGTCTTGGAGAAGATGAAATTCCCTGAGTTCTCCGGCTGCAAGGAACTGAATTCTGCTAACAACCTGAATGAGTTTGGAAGAGGACCCTGAGCATTGGTTAAGACCACCACGCGGCTGACTTCATAATTTCAGCCTGGGGAGACCAGAGCAAGGACCCAGGTAAGCCACGCCCAGACTCCTGACCCAGAGAAACTTTGAGATAATAATGTGTGTTGTTTAAACGCTAGGTCTGTGGTAATTTGCTATGCAGCAGAAGAAAGCTAATGCACTGGGCCTCTTCTAAAAAGGATTCCAGTATCTCAAAAACTAAAATAAACAGGGAGTTCCCCAGTGGCCTAGTGATTAGGATTCCAGACTTTCAACTGCCTGGGTTCAATCCCTCGTCAGGGAACTGAGATCCTGCAAGGCACGGCCAAAAAATAAAATAAACAACTTTGATATTCATATCTAAGTGGGAAGCACGGCATAGTTGAAATTCTGAACTTACATGTATAGTTCTCCCAATGACTTGTGAACAGGAAGAAGGCAGGCAATATCCTGAATGATCACTTTCCCAGCAGCCTTGATTGGTCGATTCCCAGAGTCCGATCCCTCACGCTTACTTTTCCATCTCCTTGATTTCTGGGGGAAATGACAAGATATAACTAATGGGGACTTTGATGAATGGAAACCTACATTTGCAGAGCACACCATAGTTGGGTCATTGGTAATTTGCAGAGACCTTGCATTACATCATGCCCACAATTATATGAATCAGCATCTGTAGAAAATAAAAGGATGACAAAGGGCATTGAGCTCATGGCCCAGAATCCTAAGAGGAAAATAAGCACCTACTGCAGTGCTATATACATTCTGCAGGTGCTCAAAAACACCTGGAAGCCAGAATTTAAAAAAGAAAGAACAAGTAAATAAGTTAGTAAAGACCACAAAAATGTGGGAGAAGAGCAACTTTTAAGGTTGGGTTCAGCCCTAGGTTCAAATTCTTGCTTGAAACTAATTAAAGTTTTCTTTTTCTTTCCTTTTCAGACAACTTAAATTGGATTTGTTGAAATTTAATTCAGACACAGCAGTGTGGGATCTGCAAACTTTCATCTATGGGAGGCAGACACAGAAACTGAGCAGCTCAAGAAAAGTTACCCTGTCTTCCCTAGCAGATTTGAATTATTTCTAAAAGTGATCATTTAGAATGTCAAAAATACCTGAGCAGAGGGACCTGGGTAATGGATGTGGAAGATCATAAGCAATTATCCTATTTCCCCAGAGCCTTCTCTACAAACGGCTACAGAGGAGCCTGTATGTGGGAAATGAGAGATGTCCTGGAAAATGAGAATTATGAGAGTGTAGCCCCATCTGGTATCTTCAAAATGACGACCAGCTAAGGGAGCAATATTCTATTTTATTTTATTGCCAGAAGTTAGAAAGGGGTCGCCAAAGTGATTCATCTCAGGAGGGAAGTGACATATTTATTATTAACAAAGGAGGCAAAAGGAACCAGTGAAAGGGCCCTGTAATGTGGAGTCAGAAAACCAAGTCTTACTGGTCTTATTAACACATGCCCTGTCTCATTGCGATCCCAGGCACGTTCCTTTTTTGCGGTGAATTCAGGCTTGTGTCACTCTCTCTTTGCTCACTGGTAACTCTGGGCTCCTGATAAGCTCTGTGGTTCCAATCTCACAAGGTTAATCAGGGGACAATGAAAAGGTGAGACTGCAAAGTGTCAACTGAAAAAGTGCAATTTAAAAATCTGTAATTATTATAAATGTCCATAAACTCTCGGGCATGTAGAGTATATTATTATTTAGATGGTTCATAGATAAATTCGTTTTCCACCAGTGATTTTGATACAATCACTCTTCCATAAATCAGTCATGGTCTATATCCAGGCATTTCTGACCGTTCACGTCCCATCTAACGCCCAAAGTTGTCCAACGCACGTAACTTCCCATAGGATTAGTAAGCGGCATGGAACCTGCTAAACCCAGGACACCCGGACTCAGTGCATGGCAGGTAAATGTAGATGTTTAGCTGAAGTATTTGAATTGTTCAACATCGTTTGTAAATACATATGCTATCAATTTGGAATCTTAACCTATTTGGTCTTAGAAGCAGTTCAGTTACTATGTATCCATACACAAGTCATTATTCTGCAACACAAGAGGAAACTGCATCTATTCTTGGGGGCTAGTAGCCCTTCAATTCTCTGCTGGCCTTGGTTATTTTCTAAAGAAGAACTGTGATGTGGGTGCAAGTAAGGGGTGAGTGTGCTAACGAGAAAAACGGCCTGTCAGGATGGGCTGGAGCCAGGCAGCTTTACTGACATTAGACTGTGCTGTCACACGTGCCCTGAGCACTAGGACCGGTTTTACAGAGAGTAACTCAGCATACACTGACCCTGCAGTGATGGGACGGCACAACATGGTTAACTAGAACACGGAGGGCATCAGTCCATAAACTCACTTCACTGTGACTTTTATCCAGACTTCTGGAAGTTTAAGAATCCCAGGAAATGACATACCCACAAGGCCCCACATAATTCGTCATCTCCAATGACATTTAGGGTACTGGATTTTTTTTTTAAAGGCAGAAAGAAAAGATCTACATTCAAAAGATTCCATCTGGAATCAAATAGGATCCATCTAATTGGGGCTTCCAGGTTTGTTGAAAGGCTTCTAAAACAGTTCCAGGCACTGACTCTGGCTCCTTATTACAAAGAGAAAATAAGAAGCCCTTCAACAATTGAGCAATTCATGACAGATCCGTTTAACTGAACAGTGGAAACCAATGGACACCTCGTGAGGGATGGGGTCTACAGCTTTCAGACCACACTGGAAACATCCACAGTTGCCTGACTTTTTAAGCAAACCCAATGAAAGCATAATATTAAGGCCCATGTGCCCAAAGTGGTTCATTTGCAAATAGACTAGTTCACGTCAGAATGTTTTTCCTAGCAGACTTGAAATATTTCTAAAAAGGATCATTTTCAGAATGTCAAAAATACTTGAGCAGAGGGACCTGGGTAATGGATGTAGAAGAAGATCACGAGCAATTATCCTATTTCCCCAGAGCCTTCTCTACAATGGCCAGAGAGGAGCCTGTATTTGGGAAATGAGAGACGCCCTGGACTTCACCAATGAGGATGTGAGCTTACTCAAGGCCACACTCCTAAGAGCTCAGCTTTGAACACAGGTTCTCAGGCTGCTAAGCCCATACTTGTAAACCTGCTTTTAAGAGTATGATTTTAAATTAAAAAGGGGGGAAAATTAAGTCCTGACTAAGTTACCTGTTAATATGTAAATAGTTTGATCCATATAAAAACAGATCCATTTCTGCATATACAGAGATCATCTGATTCCAGTGAGGGCTGTCCAACACACCACTGTCTACAATTACTCACTTCTAAAGTCACTTCTCTGCCAAGCACTGCTGAGCCAGAGCAACGTGCAGACGCAAGCAGCTCCTGTGGCTACAGGGCTTAACACACCAGGCTCAGGCCAAGGTGCTGTGCTTCAGGCCAGGCTCATGAGCCTGAACCTCGCGCCGTTTAACTTCCTTTTTGGATTTGTTAGGATTCAACACATTCAGAGAAAAGAAAACTCAGGGTCCCAAGAGACGTCTCAGGGCTCTTCTCCCATTTGCAGTCTTGGGTGACAGAGATTGGCAGAAACGGGCCTGTGTGAGTCATCAATAAGTCCTGGATGAAAATGTGAAGATAGTGGTCTGGGCAGCTTTCTGCAACTACCCTTCACAGAATTACAGAAGTCACTGTCTGTATTTCCTGGGACTTCCTTGTCAGCTTCTGGAGACACCAGGCTTCCAGGTGCTTCTCTGTTTGCTCTGTGCTGATGCACAGGTGGTGCTTTACGGACCTCGATAAGCTGCCTTAGAGCCTACAATAGGAGGAGATTCCCTAACACAGGATCACCCTCATGATAGCTGCCACCAAGAATCGAAGTGTGAAAGCAATTAAGGGACAGCTGTTTTTGTTCATTTAATCCAGCAAGGAATAACTATAAAACATTATAAAAAATCTTTAAGGGGGGGGTCACAAAATATTTTTTCTTCAAACTTGGAGGTTGATGGCTTTTAAACATGAACTATCTCCCCTTCAGGCTATGGAGGTCACTCAGTAAACCTGTCTCATGGCAAATTATTCTGGGGATTCAAATCCAACGAGGCTGCCTAAACAAAGACGTGGTAGATCTCAAATCAGGCGTCAGGGCCTAGGACCCAGGTGCTCCCTAAGAAGCACGGAGTGTTTCCTCTAGTGTTCTGGCAACAAAAATGGTTCATACCTCATCCACACCTTCCCAAGATTTCTTTGCCTTAGTCTCTTGCTGGAGATTTTAGAATAACCTCTCTAGTCTGAGCACCTGTCAGGTGACGACAACAATGACACCCCGGGATGAGGTGTGGCTGACCTTTCCAGGTGAGAAAAGGGCACAGGGGCCCCAAAGCCCCCTAAAACCTCCTGCATTGCTCCAGTCCCACTCTGACGGGCTTAAATGTGGATACGTTTCTGTGCAGTAAAATCGGTACCTCTGGGAGGTGAAGGACTCTGCACTTCTCTTAGGTCATCTCAATGCCCCATCGATAGAAAACACCCCTTCCCCACAGATTCCATGAGCAGGGATCGAGGGAGGAGAGACAAAGCAAGACACACAAGTTATCACACAATGAGACTGGGATGCTCCTCTGAACAGACCAAGAAGGTGTTCATGGAATTACGGGAAACAGGACAGGGAGGATCGGGGTGGGGAGGGAGGGGCGGTGGGAGCGGGGAGGCACTGGTGCAGAGAGCACTGAATGACAACCAATAGCCAGCTTGCGACTGAACCACCAGTGTTACTGCTACAATCGGAGGCAACATCGATGGCAATAAATGGGTTAAATGTAAAAACAGCCCAAGAATAAGCCACCAACTGCTTCGCAGCAACCCCGTCGACAATGCATAATCATCAGCAGAGTGGGCAGTGAGTCAAAATGAGTTCCTCTTTAAATAGCAGCAGGAGCAGGGACTTCTGGAAAAATCCGTGGAAACGCAGCAGTTGGGTTGGTAGGACAGGCTTTCTGAGGAAAGATGGCCATGGAGGCAGCTCCACCCCCAGGTTGTTGGGCAGCAGTGGAACTTGCTAATCAAGGTTCCTGATTTCAACCGGTTTTTATATGAAAAGGTTATAGGACTATGCCCCTAATTTTTTTTTTTTTTTTTTTTTTACACCAAATGAAACGTACACAAAAGCCTCAAAGCTGCCTTGCACAGCCTGAGGTCACCATGGCACGACTGAAACACAAAGGGGGTGGGAGAGGAAGACAGAAGAGGAGAGAGTAAGCAAGAGAAAAGGAAGAGAAGATGTCCATTGCAGAGGTTTTATTGTCAATGCAAAATACTGATGGCAAGGAAAAAATTTGTTCCAGGAAATTCCCAAAGGATTAAAATCTAGCTTCAGTGTCATGCCAATGAAGCAGGTGGGCACCTCCCTCTTTGAACTCGAGCAAGACGATAAAAACGGAGACAAAATGGTAGAAGCCTCTTATATCTTCCTCTGCTGCCCCGCCATGCCAAAGGTAGGCTTTTGAAAGCTCTGTGAAATTATACAAATACTCCAAGTGAAATCAGGTGAGCTAAAGGCTTATCACTGGGGTTCTTTCCAAGAAATCCAGCATTCAGCTTCATTTTCAAAGAAGTCCATTCACAATCCTTAACGATATCAGTATTCACCCATTTGAAACTGATAGAACCAGGAGGCAGTCCTTGGTGCCCGACTCCCAAGAGTGAGAAATTGATTATGCTGGTCCTGAAAACCAGCCAGCCTGTCATTTCAGGTTCCTCAAAGCCAGGCAGGTGGCATTTTATTCTTGGGCCTTTGGGCAGAGACAGGATTAGTTAAGGAGAGCATTTGCACAGCGCACAGTACCGGGAAGTCGTTAATTGCTTGTATGGACCAACGTCGCCGGGCAGAGCGAGGAGACATCTGTGCGTGAAAACGTTACACCCACGAGGAGGGAAGAAAAACACCAAGAAAATTAAAAGGGAAAAAATATAGAATAAAATGAAAGCTTCCCATACATCTGATGGATTCAAAGGTACCATAATATACTGCAAAATTGGGATGGGAATGACTGAAAAATCTGAAACTCAGCACAGCAGTATTTAGATTCCCTCACCCCCCTCCCAACCCATCACACTCCATACACAGCTTCAATGCCGTTGTCCTTTAGTCGGAAACACATTTCAAGGTATCAGGAGGCTGACATCCACACAGCTCTGACAGAGGAACTACGACGGAGATTTGTGGTTCTCTTACAAGAATTAAGATCGTAAGAAACAGGTGGAGGGACTTCCCTGGCGGTCCAGAGGTTAAGACTCCACGCTTCCAATGCAGGGGATGCGGGTTCCATCCCTGGTTGGGAACTAGGATCCCACATGCTGCGCTAAGACCCACACAGGCCAGCGCAGCCAAAAAAAAAGGAAACAGGTGGAGAACTCTGCTTCCCCTTCAAAAGCATACGTATGTGCGAGAAGCTTCTCATTCCTAAAAAGGAAGAAGTTCCTCAAGAGATTCAACACCGAATTGTTTTTGGTGTGTGGCTGGGGGGGGTGGGGCACGCCAGGGAAACTGAAGTCTTGACCTTGGGACTGCAGGACCATCCTCAGAGTGGTGCCACGAGGAAGTGAGAGCCTGAGAGAACTGAAGGGTGATGCTCCCCAGGGCTCTTGCTAACCACGGGAGCATCAGTGTGAAACTGGGAGCATACAACACTGTTTCGCAAAATCAGAAATTACTCTATTAACTTCAAGGCCTCCTCAGTTATTTACATTAAAGCTATTTTAGTGATGTCAACTGAAGTGAATGTGGGAAGCTGCAAAAATTTTTAAATGTTTACAGGGCAATGCCTGATGTTTATCTTAAGTCCTGGGCCTTCTGATTTACCCTAAGAATAAACAATATTTCATCAGCTATTAACAGATGGTCCAGTTACCAAATGAATGTTAGCATCTCTCTGTGCTTTCTAACTTCTTATATGAAATTTAATGGTTTTATTAATTTATTTTTACATCTCTCACATTTAAAAAAATTTTAAGAGCAAACACTGGAATTCCATCTGGAGAACCTCTGGGTGATATAACAAGATGACCTAAGTAGGGCAGGGTAAAAACACAAAAACAAGAAAAATGAGTATTAGTCCCCAGTGGCTCTAGGAAGATATTTCTGCAATCTCCAAAATACTCTATAATTCTTTCATTGTTATACTTTAATGCAGTTATATTCTTTTCCTTTCTTCTTACTCATTTAAAGCTCTCAGGGGTAGAGATCTGAACAAGAATAAAAGTATGCAGGAGAAAAAAAAAAAAAGTATGCAGGAGATAAAATTTGGGCTGAAAATGAAGACTTAAGCACAGAGAAATTTAGTACACTGGAATCGTTTCCAGGACAAAAGTAATAAAAGTGATATTATTTGACATTTGAAACTAGACACCCAGGAATCAGAAAATACTTCTCGAGGGATAAAACTGTTATCGTGTCCTCTGTGAGGAAAATAAGATGGCCATATTTCATTCCTGTAATTCCTTCCCCATGCCGTATGTAAATGGGATGGACGTGAACAAGCTTCAAGGAGAGTTTACAAGTTTATTTTAGATTCATCACAAAATAACTGACTGACCAGTTATTGATAACTGATTTTAACTTCTTACTAGGCTGAACCATGTGAAACTTTTTCTTAAGGTCAAAAATGCTCAAATATCAGCAGTTTCATATGATTTAACCTAATAATTACTATGTGTCATACATTAAAATGTGCCTCCCTCTCCCAGGGCTTCTAGGGTTCTTGGAATAGTCTATGTCTTGGAACAGTCTATTTCCTGTGATTGCTAATTGACTGAATTATAGACCTATGATTTGTGAACTTTTCTGCACATAGGCTATACATCAATACAAAAGTTTCATATGAAATTATAATAAAACTACCTCCCCCCCACCTTACTCGCTCACTGTCTGAAATACAATTCAGAGACCACTTACTATGTCATTCTAGGGGACTACAATGGCCTGTTTTCTGGGGAGAAGCAGCACACTGGGAATCACCCCAAACTGAAATATCACAATCCTTCCTCCACGCCCCAGCATATCCTGTCTGATAAGAGCTAATTATCTATGTGCCTTTGTTCCCTCTTCATGATTACAGTGTGTTTGTCGTAAAAGAGAGTCCAGACCATCAAAAATATAAATGTAGGCCTTACAAAGGCTTCTGCATTAGGAGAGGCTCCTTCTTGGAACTGGAGTTATTTTGATGAAACACGACCTTTACACACTATCACAGGGTCAAAAGTGCAAGTCCCAGCTATGCTGCCCAATCTGAACCCAAGCACGAGAAGCACGGGGCATGATGCAAAGGGGAATTCAGAACTGCCTCTTTGACTAACAGGTCTCCTCAACCTGGCCCTGGTGCTAAAGAAAATTCCCACATTTATTCAACCTTGAGTTTGTTTAGCTACTACATCAATAATAAAATGCCTTAGTTCCAACCAGTTTATCAAAGCTTCTCACCAGTTACTCGCTAGCTTGCAGAAAAAGAAAAAAAAAATTTTTTTTTGAATGTAAAGGACTTGGGAAGATAAAAGTGTTCTAAGAAGTTCTGTGACAGGTGCAGGACAGGGCGGGGTGGGGGGAGGCAGCGGTGGGGTGGAGAACTCCGTCAGAGATGCAAAGAAAGGGACTATGGAGCTCGCCAGAAAGGCAACCAAAAAATCATTTTCCCTGTTTGACTGAAGGTTTTGCCCAAGACTGGTCATGCCTCAAGCATCAGTTCCTGCCACTCATTTGTCACATACAACCCTAAGACCTGACAAAGTCAGCGACAGCCAACATCATGCAAACCAGGAAGGTTAGACACTACACTGTAATCAAAGTGAAGACACCTCCAACACCTGCTGGAAATTGGGGTTTTATTTTAAATAACTCAATTTTTAACAAAAAAACAAATTTTAATTATAGTCAATCCATCATTTCTCAATTAGTGGGAGAGAGCAACAAAGAATTCCTAAGGACTGAGTTTGTGAGTAGCTCAGTGGTAACCAGTTAATACATCATGTCAGTTAAAAGACAGTTTAAGCCAGACTCAACCTGATAACACAGAAAGTTCTCAGAATCATTCCCACGCTCTATCGATATTCTCTACACTGTCGTCACCAAAGGCTTCTGACAGCTTAATAGCTACTGTAGGGACGATGAGTTCCTTAAGAACCCAGGAACAGAAGGACAGTTTCAGGTGATTTTTGTATAAACCGGTCCATTCAAATGGGTACTTCGGTGCAGACTTTGTGAAAGTATAAAACCTCTTAGAGGTCAACTTGAAAACTTCCCACAACTATGAAGTTCCAAATATATCAGGATCCCAAGCCTTCTGAAGCATCCCTTAATTTGGTGACAAATATCAGAATACCCAGGAAGACCTGAAGCTACGTGATTCTATCTCAGAGGATGGGAATCGACTTCATGTATGGGGATCACAGGACAGGGTTAAAGGGGAGGGAAGAGTACGGATTATAACAACCAACCACCCCTCCCCCTCCTATATAATTTACAGTAGTTAAAAACCAACCGAAAGGAACAAAGCAACGGTCTTTCTTTAACACACTAAGTATGAAAGGGAAAGACCCCAGGGGGATCACTAATTTAGCTGCTGTGCGTGGCAGGCAGGGAGGCCAAGGACAAGAATCTGGGGAAGGGATAAGAATCAAAGGCCGTGGATCAGCCGCTTACCCGCTCCTTGTAGTAGAAGGAGCTGATGGAGACCTGCTCCTTCTCACTGCGCGTGGGGCTCCCGCTGTACAAACGGAGGTTCCCAGGGGCCTCTGTGCGGATCTTCATGGGCGCAATCAAGCCAGTATGATAGGCAGACAAAGCTGACAGAGACCTGTGGTTGAAAAGGCACAATTAACCATACTGGCTTGGATCTTTCCATAGTTCTAAGTGATGCCATTCTTAGCGCTTGATGAAATCAGGAGAAAAAGATGGATAAAATGGGGAAAAAATGGAAACTCCAAAAAGGAATCAAAGAGCACTTTTAGAACTGAAAAATGCTTTATCTGCAGAAGCGGAGAATGTTTCTAGGACTATATACATAGAAAATTCAAAGGAGTCTATAAATTACTTAAACTAATAAGTGAATTTAGATACAAGGTCAATCTACAATAATCTACTGTATTTCTATATATTAAAAACAAACATTTGGAAAATAATGAAATTGCATTTACGATAGCATCAAAACACATGCAATACCGGGCTTCCCTGGTGGCACAGTGGTTGAGAGTCCGCCTGCCGATGCAGGGGACACGGGTTCGTGCCCCGGTCTGGGAAGATCCCACATGCCGCGGAGCGGCTGGGCCCATGAGCCATGGCTGCTGAGCCTGCGCGTCCGGAGCCTGTGCTCCGCAACGGGAGAGGCCATAACCGTGAGAGTACCACACACACACACACACAAAAAAAAAAAACACATGCAATACCTAGGAACACATTTAAAAAAAAAAGTGCATGGAAAATATAAAATATTGCTGAGAGAAATTAAAGACTCAAAACAATAGAGAAATACACCGTGTTAATAGACTAGAAGATTCCAGATTGTTAAGGTGTCAATTTTCTCCAAGTTGATCTATAGAATCAACACAACTCCAATCAAAATATGAGCAGGCTTTTTTCTGTAGGAACCAGTAAGCTGATTTCTATTTTTACAGAAATGCAAACGATCTAGAGTAGCCAACACAATCCTGAATGAGAATAATAAAGTTAGAGGACTTAACATTACCAGATTTGAAGACTTACTATATAAACCTACATTAACAGTGTACTGTTGGCATAAGGAGAGACCAATAAACCGAAGAAAAAAATAGGGTCCAGAAACAGATCCAAAACATACGGTCAATTGATTTTCAACAAAGGTATCAATGCAAATTCAACAAAAGCAAAATCTTTTCCATAAATAGTGCTATATATATAACAACTATATATCTCTACATAAGGAATTTACATCTATAAATTTTTAAGAGAAAACACAGAATATTTTCATGACCTTGGGATAGGCAGAGATTATTTTTAGACAGGACACAGAAGCACTAACCCTAACACTTAAAAAGGATAAACTGAACTGCATCAAAATTAAAAACTGCTGAAAATTGAAAATCATTAAAGAGGGACAAAGATAAGCCATAGATTAGGAGAAAATCAATACATACACCCAGCAAAGAATTTGCAATAAGAATTGATAAAGAACTACCACAAATAGATAATAAGAAACACAGTCTAAAAAAAACTGGACAAAATACTAGAACAGGCAAATCACCAAAGAAGATATCCAAGTGGTCAATTAGCACACAAAAGCTGTTCACCATCATTAGTCATCACCATGGAAGCACAAATTAAAGCACAATGAGATAATACTACACACCCACCACAATGGCTAAAGCTGAAAAGACTAAAAACACCAAGTTTTGGAGAGGATGTGGAGCAGCCAGAACTCTGAAACGTTGCTGGAAGAGTGTAACACGGCATAACCACGGGGACAGACTTTTTGGCAATTCTAATAAAATTAAACATGCACGTATCCTATGACCCAGGGATTCTACTCCTTGGGTAGAGAAATTAATACACATGTCCATAAAAAGACTTGTATGAAATTAAAAAAAAAAGACTTGTATGTGTAGGTCTACATATAATAAAATAAAAACTGGAAATAATCCAAATGTCCATCAACAGGAGTATGAATAAGCAAATTATATTATTTTCATACCATGGAACTACTGATCCATGCAACCACGTGGATCAATTTCAAAAATGTTAAGTTGAGCAAAACATGCCAGACATAAAATAGGACGTGCTGGATGATTCTATTTAGATGAAGTTCAAGCACAGGCAAACTAAACTTCAATGATGGAAGCAGAAGAATCATTTCCTCTGGGTAAAGGGACCAGGGAACTTTTGGGAGTGAGGACAAGGCTCTGTATCCTGATCTGGGCGCTGGTCATCAAGGTACAGACTTCACATTTGTGTACCCTAAATTATACCTCAATACAATACTGTTAGTAAGAAAAATGTTCTAATAGGAACACTTTCCCACTGACCCAAAGTCCAGACACAGATATCTGTTGTTTCCTTTTAAGAGTAGGTGATTGGGGGCTTCCCTGGTGGTGCAGTGGTTAAGAATCTGCCTGCCAATGCAGGGGACACAGGTTCGAGCCCTGCTCCGGGAAGATCCCACATGCCGTGGAGCAACTAAGCCCGTGCGCCACAACTACTGAGCCTGCGCTCTAGAGCCCACAAGCCACAACTACTGAGCCCATGTGCCACAACTACTGAGTCCGTGTGCCACAACTACTGAAGCCTGCGCACCTAGAGCCCGTGCTCTACAACAAGAGAAGCCACCACAGTGAGAAGCCCACGCAGCGCAATGAAGAGTAGCCCCCGCTCGCCGCAACTAGAGAAAGCCTGCATGCAGTAACAAAGACCCAACTCAACCAAAAACATAAAATTAAAAAAAAAAGAGTAGGTGATTGTTTTCTAATCCAACCTTTCAAATAAGGAATCTAGTGTAATGTAGGGTGTTCTCTGGCATTTAACTCCCACTTCTTGTAGGGTCGAGTTCTCATCTGCTTGGGTTACTGCAGAAACTGGCTAACTCCCAGGACAGCCGTAGCACCTGCTCATGAACTTGGTGCAATGTCTTTTCTTTCTTGTTAGCTTAGCTATTCATTATTAAGTATGCTAATTATATCATATACAGTATAACCAGGTGTTTGTAGCGGGAGGGTTTCCAAGTTATCCTGGTCATCACACTGCAGAACCAGAAGTCTACAGCATAATATTTAAGTTTAAAAAAACCACTAATATGAGGAAGGTTGTAAAGGTGTGGGGACAGGGGTATATGTACTCTGCACTCAATTTTGCTATGAACCCAAAATTGCTCTAAAAGATAAAGTGTATTAATTAAGAAAAAAATTTACAATATGATCCAGTCATTCAGTTCCTAGGTATATATCCAAGAAAAATGAAAAAATATATATCCACACAAAATTTGCACAGAATGTTCATAGCAGCATTATTCATAATGGCCAAAAAGTGGAAACAGTCCCAATGTCCAATGACTGATGTATGAATAAATAAAACATGGTATATACATGTAATGGAATATTATTTGGCAGTAAGAAGAAATGAAGTACTGATACATGCCACAACATGTATGATCCTTGAAAATATACTAAGTGAAAGACGTCAGTTACAAAAGAACACACATACAATTCCATTTATATGAACTGTCCAGAACAGGCACATTTATAGACAGAAAGTAGATCAGTGTTTGCCCAGGGCTGGAGGAATGGGGGACTTAGGGACTGGGGTGACCCTTAAGGGATTCAAAGTTTCTTTTTGGGATAATGAAAAGGTTCTAGAATTGACTCTAGCGATGGCTGCACATACACTACATGTGTGTGGTAATGTTAGAAGTGGCCTATTAGTGTTCCGGGACTAGAGATTATCTCTTGCTATTATTCTAGTTTTATTTAATATTCAGATAATACTTGAGCGATAGGGGAAGAGCACATTAAAAAAAAATTTGCCTTGTTTTGACAACAGTTTTTATCAAGCAACTCCTAGTAGTAACTTTACAGTAGAAATCCCAGCTTGGGTGAAATTCAATGAACCCTGATCTTTTGGGAGTTAATCTTTTAATGAGTGGTAACTAACACAAACTGTCCAAAGACAAATTCCCAGATGTCTGCCTATTTCTGGCCCATGAACGTAGCTTACACCTGCATCTCCCAGACTCACCTCGGAGTAGGCTCAGTCGGAGACACCGCTCGGTGCATCGTCATGGGCCTTGTGAAATACACCAGGTACCCTGTCAAAGGAGACATCACACGTGCACATCAAGGTCAATAAGCTGGTCATGGGAAATCCTAAGAAAGCACTGGTCCATCTTTTGTCTACCTCAATATACCTGAAGGATAAGACATAGTATCCTAAGCTACAGAGGCTCACCAACGGCAGCCGTACTTAATAAAAACGAAGATAAGAATCTCCAGGATTTAGGAGAGATGGGATATATGTGGTTTGGAAAAAGTCTTCACAGGTACTTCATATTTCCTATGTGTATTTTCAATAGGTTGAGTCAAGACTCAAATTCACACTCATCAGAATGAAACAAGTTAAGTCTGTAAATCTGGTGAACATTCTTAGGGTATGTCCCCAGATGCCAATTCGGCTTCAGATAACACTATGACAGAAATCTTTTGAGTTCTCAGGAAATAAAAACAAAGAAACATTTTCTGATGGAAATTTTTATACAGACATTCTTAGCTTCTCTCTCTCGAAATCTAGAATCAGAGAACCTAAAGAGACCAACCTGCCCCGCAGAATCTGGCCCCCGAGGTCCTGGGAAAGGGAATATTGGCATCCTGGTAGGACCCGTAGGCGGTGGTCACCCGGGCAAATGTCGGTAGGGGTGGCGTAACAGAGTTCGGGAGCGCGAAGGGATTGCTGGAAGCGCTGTCTTCTTGGTTCTGAAATTTTAAAAGCAAGAGACTAAAACCCACAATCTGTCTTCAAGCCAAACTACAAAACAGGACACATTATTCCAAGATCAGGGAGCCCAGGATTTTAGGGAGGAGGAAAGGAAACGAAACCCCAAAGCATAGCTTGGTAACAAGGATCCCACCACAAAAGACTCAAGGCAGGAGACGAGCTGGCGCAGGCAGGGCTCCAAACAGCTCTGGTTGCGTTTCACTTTTTGCAGGGAAGTGTCTTTCAGGATCTAGAAAAGGCACAAAACGCAGTCAAGAAGAGCAACATTCTTTCTCCTGATTCTTTTTTATTGTGTGAAGCATCGGAAGCAGCAACGATGCTGGGGCACCGGAGCATGGCTGTGTCTGAGGCTGCCAACACAACACACCACCTTCCCCCTCCCCGAGGGGCTCAGGGAAAAGATTCATTTGTGAATCCTCTTCCAGATGCCCTTTCCTTTGCCATGGCAGGCAAATGCACTGGCTCTCAGAGAGCACGATTAGAACCACCATTCTTCCTTTATAGTGAATTCTACTCCTTTGCTCTCCCCCGACCCCACCCTCCTCGATGAGATATCTCAGCATCACTTAGAGTAATATCCTCCAGTCTGGACTGAAAACTGTTCCATGTGATACATACATGCCAGGGGGAACAGATTTCACTTTAGTGCAAATTAAAATGTACCTTTTTGTGGGGGGGTCCTTTAAAAATATAAAGCTTAATATACCTGGACAAAACTATAATTCAAAAAGATACATGCACCCCTATGTTCATAGCGCACTATTCACAATAGCCAAAACATGGAAACAACCTAAATGTCCACTGACAAATAAATTGATAAAGAAGATGTGGTACATACATACAATGGAACACTACTCAGCCATAAAAAAAGAACAAAATAATGCCATTTGCAGCAACATGGATGCAACTAGAAATTATCATACTAATTGAAGTAAGTCAGAAAGAGAAAGACAAATATCATATGATATCACTTATATGTGGAATCTAAAATATGGCACAAATGAACCGATCCACAAAACAGAAACAGACTCACAGACATAGAGAACAGACTTGGGGTTGCCAAGGGTGAGGGGGAAGGGAGACAGATGGCCTGGGAACTTAGGGTTGGTAAATGTAAACTATTTCATTTAGAATGGATAAACAACAAGGTCCTACTGTGTAGCACAGGGAACTATATCCAATCTCCTGGGATAAACCATAATGGAAAAGAATAGTAAAAAAAGAATGTATATATGTGTATAACTGAGTCACTTTGCTGTACAGCAGAGATTGGGGCACAATGCTGTAAATCAACTATACTTTAATAACATATATATATTTTATATACATATATATATGCAGCTTAACATTTTAAAGCACATGCTATTGGTATAACCTGACATACACATACTGAAGGTAGGCATGTAAACTGGACCTGGGCTGTCTAACATGGAAGTCATTACCGGACTATAAAGCACATGAAGTGTGGCTAGTCTGGATTGCGATGGCTGTAAGCATAAAATTCACACCAAAAGTTGAAGACTTAGTGCCAAAAAGAAAAAAAAAAGAATGTAAGCTATCGCAATAATTTTTATACTGCTTACATGTTGATATGATAATACTTTGGATATACTGGATTAAATTAAAATATTATTGAAATTAATTTACCTTTTTTTTATTAGTATGGCTACTAGAAAATTGAAAATGACATGCAGTCTGCATCACATTTCTATTGGACAGCACTGAATGAGACCTTTAAAACACTTGCTTATCCTATCATTTTTATACCAATAGAAAAATCTATCTTTTTTGTATGTCCAAACAAGGCAACGAAATGTTCAGACTCCAAGGACAAAACGTCAAGTACCACAAAATCTGAGTTATTAGCATTTCACAGACCCTCACAAAGCTTGAACAATTTCCTGGTTACCTATGATACCCCAAGAAGACAGAACAATCAAGTGTACACAACACAAACTAGGCAAAAAATGAATAGCATTCAGGTCAACTTGGTGCTGTCAGGATATTTCTGCTATTTCACATGTGATGCTGCTCAGACCGAAAAAGACGTATCTCAGCTCATGGGGCTTTTTTATGAGGATTCCACCTGATTAGCTCTGCGTGAACTGACAAATCAAGTTTCTGAACCTGTAAGGGTAAAGACGAGATGCCAGGCTGTACCCCTCCATTCAGACACCGCTGTCCTATCACACCTCACCTGTCCAGCCAGCCAGCCTCACTCTAAGTAACAACATCTCCTTTTATGGAACAGATTTTTTAAATGACCTTACATACTTTTTTTCTGATTAGAAAGTATCTCTTAGTTTCAGAATACATTTTGCCTACAGTTTCCAAATAAATGAGATTGTATTGTATTAACCTGGGATTAACACATAGCTTTAATGAGATCTGTGAGCAGATTATATGCTATTACATAATTGCCTATGATTTATATGCAATATTTCTGAAGTTATATGCAATATCTGTGCAAATTTTTCTGTGGAAGGTTGTGTGTGGTTTTCATTAGACATTAGAAGGGGGCGGTCCATGACCCAAAGAGATTAAGAATCAGCGCTCAATGTTTTCTACACAAAAAGAATACAGCTGTTAACCCTGCTAGGTGGAAGGACACATGATGTCCAAATCTTATCGACTCGCTTTTTCACTCAACTTCACTGCTCGACTCAGACACTGATGCAAATGAGCAGTGCTCTCCACTTCTGACATCAAGGAGAACTTATGAACACAGATGCCCACCTTGAGCAGCTTCGCTTTCATAGTGGATGTGATGGTGGTGGGGTTAATGAACTGGAAGGAAGGGGCCGCGTGGTTCGGGTACTGCGCAGGGAACTTCACCAGCATCTTGACGCGGTGGTTGCTGCAGTGCACAGACACTGTGCAGCTCCTGTCTGCTGCGTCCATCTGCAGGGGACAAATCAATAGCTGCTTTGGAGAGGAACTGCAAAGGGTCTTCAGATGCAAACAGGTTTAAATAAGGTAACTGAATGCTCTAGGTTCCTGGTAACGGAGTGAGAGAGAGTCTCCAAAGATGAATTTGGAAGATGTGGACAACTCATTTTCAAAACGGATTTTTAATTTTAGCACCGATTTAATAAATTCAAAATGTTTTTGCTTAAAAAAGCTTCATCCCAAAGCTGTGAGATAGGCTGAAACTTGTTATATTTATTTTGAGATGGGAAAATAAAGCAGGAAGATGTTAAAAACCTGACTCAAGTTAAAAGTACTCCAGGGACCTAGGAATAAACCTACCTAAGGAGAAAAAAGACCTGTATGCAGAAAACTAAGATACTGATGAAAGAAATTAAAGATGATACAAACAGATGGAGAGATATACCATGTTCTTGGACTGGAAGAATCAACATTGTGAAAATGACTATACTGCCCAGAGCCATCTACAGATTCAAAGCAATCCCTATCAAACTACCAATGGCATTTTTCACAGAACTAGAACAAAAAATTGCACAATTTGTATGGAAACCCAAAAGACCCCGAATAGCCAAAGCAATCTTGAGAAAGAAAAACGGAGCTGGAGGAATCAGGCTCCCTGACTTCAGACTATACTACAAAGCTACAGTAATCAAGACAGTATGGTACTGGCACAAAAACAGAAATATAGATCAATGGAACAGGATAGAAAGCCCAGAGATAAACCCACACACATATGGTTACCTTATCTTTGATAAAGGAGGCAAGAATATACAGTGGAGAAAAGACAGCCTCTTCAATAAATGGTGCTGGGAAAACTGGACAGCTACATGTAAAAGAATGAAATTAGAACACTCCCTAACACCATACTCAAAAATAAACTCAAAATGGATTAAAGATCTAAATATAAGGCCAGACACTATAAAACTCTTAGAGGAAAACATAGGCAGAACACTCTAGGACATAAATCACAGCAAGATCCTTTTTGACCCACCTCCTAGAGAAATGGAAATAAAAACAAAAATAAACAAATGGGACCTAATGAAACTTAAAAGCTTTTGCACAGCAAAGGAAACCAATAACAGGACTAAAAGACAAACCTCAGAATGGGAGAAAATACTTGCAAATGAAGCAACTGACAAAGGATTAATCTCTGAAATATACACGCAACTCATGCAGCTCAATATCAAAAAGCGAACAACCCAATCCAAAAATGGGCAGAAGACCTAAATAGACATTTCTCCAAAGAAGATATACAGACTGTCAAGAAACATGTGAAAGGATGCTCAACATCACTAATCATTAGAGAAATGCAAATCAAAACTATAATGAGGTAACACCTCACACCGGTCAGAACGGCCATCATCAAAAAATCTACAAACAATAAATGCTGGCGAGGGTGTGGAGAAAAGGGAACCCTCTTGCACTGTTGGTGGGAATGTTAAATTGATACAGCCACTATGGAGAACAGTATGGAGGTTCCTTAAAAAACTAAAAATAGAACTACCATATGACCCAGCAATCTCACTACTGGGCATGTACCTTAAGAAAACCATAATTCAAAAAGTGACATGTACCACAATGTTCACTGCAGCACTATTTACAGTAGCCAGGACATGGAAGCAACCTAAGTGTCCATCAACAGATGAATGGATAAAGAAGATGTGGCACATATATACAATGGAATATTACTGAGCCATAAAAAGAAACGAAACTGAGTTATTTGTAGTGAGGTGGATGGACCTAGAGTCTGTCATACAGAGTGAAGTAAGTCAGAAAGAGAAATGTATGCTAACATGTGTTAGCTACTGTATGCTAACACATATATATAGAATTTTTTTAAAAAATGGTTATGAATAACCTAGGGGCAGGACAGGAATAAAGACACAGACGTAGAGAATGGACTTGAGGACACGGGGAGGGGGAAGGGTAAGCTCGGACTAAGTGAGAGAGTGGCAATGAAATATATACACTACCAAATGTAAAATAGCTAGCTAGTGGGAAGCAGCCACATGGCACAGGGAGATCAGCTCAGTGCTTTGTGACCACCTAGAGGGGTGGGATGGGGGGGTGGGAGGGAGACACAAGAGGGAGGGGATATGGGGATATATGTATACGTATAGCTGATTCACTTTGTTATACAGCAGCAACTAACACAACAATGTAAAGCAGTTATACTCCAATAAAGATGTCAAAACAAAAAAAAAGTACTCCTGGGAAAATCCTTCTCTCTAAAGGAGACGGGGGCTGCTAGGGGCTGGCGAGAGAGGAAACGGGAAGAGGCTGCTAGGGGATGTAAGGCTTCTTTGGGGATGATGAAAATGCTCTGGAAGTAGCACTGGTGATGGCTGCATGGCTTTGTGAATGTACTAAGAACCACTAAATTGTGCACTTTATATTTTTTTTAAGATTTTTTTTTTGATGTGGACCATTTTTAAAGTCTTTATTGAATTTGTTACAATATTGCTTCTGGTTTATGTTTTGGTGTTTTGGCCTCAAGGCATGTGGGATCTTAGCTCCCCAACCAAGGATCGAACCCATACCCCCTGCATTGGAAGGCGAAGTCTCAACCACTGGACCACCAGGGAAGTCCCTGTAAACTTTAAAAGGGTGAATTTTGTGGTATGTGAATTATAGCTCAGTAATTTTTATTTTATTTTTTTTTTATTTGGCCATGCCACGCAGCATATGGGATCTTACTTCTCCAACCAGGGATCAAACCCACGCCCCCTGCAGTGGAAGTGCAGAGTCTTAACCACTGGATCACCAGGGAAGTCCCTCTCAGTAATTTTTGAAAAGCAGTCCTGGGAAAGGAATCAAGATCTCCTTCTTAGACTAGATCACTGGATATCCAAACTGTTCTCAACTGGGACAAAGGGAATATAAACTGAGTTGATATAGATAACCAATTCATCAAGGAATCCTTTATCTCTTTTGATTTCTTGTGCTGCCAACTAGAGATGGCAGCTGGAGGATGGCAAAAAGAGCCACACATATGGGAAATCTGGAGACTCGGATTCAAACAGCTGTTGACCTCGGACAAGTTATTTCATTTTGTAGTGTCTCTGTTTCCTGATCTGTAGAGTGGGGATAAAACCACTTATTGCAGAGCTGTTTGAAAGGCCAAATGATACAATTATGTAAGTGCACAGATCCAGGCCTACTGTTAACTGAATCTGGGCAAGAGAAAAATTAATCAAGTTTTAAAACTCCTTCACAGAAAGACTCAATTCCCTGAAGCACAGAATTTCAATACCTGCCCAAAAGGAAAAGAGTAAATCTCTCTGTGTGTTAAATGAACAAAGAGGCTTGGTCACCTTCTTAACATGCATCTAAATCTCTGAGGAAATGACCAGCTTACAAGGCAAGATCGTACAGCAAAGTACTAAGAGCCCTGGAGAGTCAGGAGGCTGGCTTCCAAACTCAGCCCTGCCATTAACTTTGCCAGTAACCCCCACCAAAACACTAAACTTTCCAGGAGCTGAGCATCCTCACATAGAGTAAAATGAGGTGTTAGAGCATCTAAGGAGATTTTAAGACATTTGAGCATCAGTTTATCCCTTGGTTCATCTTATGAGAAAATAACAGGGTAAGGGAAAATAATCTGCGTTTGTAAAATATCTATGTCCTTAGATAACATAGAAAACAAAAAAGCAAGCACAGAACACTTCCCTGTTAGAGCAGCAAAGCTATATTGCTAGCCTAAATCATGGCTGAAATAGTCCCCTCACCCACCAACCGCCAACCGCAAGCGAGAGACAGTTCGCTAAGCCCGAGCACCTCCACGTTCACATTGCGGATCTGCACGTTGATCAGGGAGAACTCCTGCTGCAGAGTCTGAGGCAGGCCCAGCTGCTCTGATTTCTTCTCTTCCAGGAGACTGCTTGGGGGGTCTTCCTTTAAGACTAGCAGGAGAGAGAGGGTAACTTGTTGGAAAAGATTTCTGAAATGGATTCAGAGAGCAGTTCTGGGGTATTTGCCACAACTCGGAGATGCACAGAGGGGCACCGCACCTAAAACAGCGTGACCAATTACCTTCTTCCTCCCCGTGGCTGGAGTTGTGCTGGTGATCTGTATCCTGAGTGTGAAGGGTCTTCTCTGGTTCCGGCAGAAGAGCAATGCTCTCAATGAACTCATCAACACCATCTAAGATGTCATTTGCACAAAGCTGCAACAGAGGGGAGGAGATCGATCTAGGTCTAGAGAAGTCAGTGGAAAGGACTGTCGTGTTTGATTGAGTTCTGACTTAAAAATGGGAATCACAAAGGAGAGAGATGTCAGCCCCAAACAGATACAATCAAAATGAGTTTTGCCCATCACCAATTCTCTCTGGTTAAATACACAGGGTAACAGACTCTATTAGTCTACCCTGGAAAATGTTTTATCCTGTTCATAGGTTACGCAAATCTCAGAAAACCTTTTAAACTCCAGCCTTGATGGAGTTATTCAGCCAACACAAGAGCAAAAATATCATAACCTCAAAGCATTTGGAGCAAATGGTACTTTTTGGAGAAAACAGATTTAAAAGGCAATAAGGTGATGGTATTTGACCAAAATTACTCATGAATGACTTGGTACTAAGCAGTGTAGCAAATCTGACCCAGCATTTTCTATTCACTCTGTACAGAGTGCTGTATGGGATGCAATACAAGTGAGACAGCGATCCCACCTTCAAGGAATTTAGCCACCAGATGAGAAGACAGAACCCCGTGATGGGGCAGAGCAAAGCAAGGGCCACGAAAGCAGTTCACACAGGGACCACTGTGCTTCATATAAGAACAGATACAATTTATGGGGCAAAAACTGGAAAGGGCTTCACTTAACAGGTGGTGTTGATGAACGTGGAGAACTCTGAACACTGCCTAGTGCCAGGGCAGATTTTCTAGCCCATTTATAAGAGAAAGAAATGAAGCCCCCAAGCCACTTGCTCAGTATGCTAACCCACACTACCTTAGATCAGGACAAGAGGAAACAAAGACATTCAGAGGCTGTGAAGCCTTCAAGTGCTGAATACTGAAGTGGGCTCTTGAATACCTCAAAGCCTCAGTGTAGCATACACAAGCCACTCGGCCAACCAGCAAGTACGTATTAAATGTCCATTACGTATCCTCTAACTTCTTCAACTACCAAATCTTCTATCTTAAGTTTCTGGTGTATCCAGTTAACATTCCTCCACAGCATCATTGAATACATACCCTCTGCATCTGGGAATCCACCCGCCACATTCTCAGGGTCTGATCCCGTGACCACGTAACCAGTTGGTAGTCCTTGGACCCTAGAAATCACCAGATAAGAATCATGGAGGTTTTTCTGGATTCAACATCAAGTTTCTTACAGGCTGTGATGGGGTGAGATTCATTCATCCATTCATCCATTTAACAAATATTTATGGAACATCTCCTATATGCCAGGTACTGTTCTAGGCACTAGGGCTATAAAGTGAATACAAGAATCTCTGTCTTGGGCTTCCCTGGTGGCACAGTGGTTGAGAGTCCGCCTGCCGATGCAGGGGACACGGGTTCATGCCCCAGTCCAGGAAGATCCCACATGCCGCTGAGGGGCTGGGCCCATGAGCCATGGCCGCTGAGCCTGCGCGTCCAGAGCCCGTGCTCTGCAACGGGAGAGGCCACAACAGTGAGAGGCCCGCGTACCGCAAAAAAAAAAAAAAAAGAATCTCTGTCTTTACAGATCTCACATTCCAATGGTGGAAACATACAATAACATGTCCGGTAGTGACAATGTTATGAAAAAAATAACATGGGATAAGAGGATAGAGACCAACAGGGGAACTATTTTTAGATAGGACTTTCCTGAGGAAGTCACCTTTGAGCAGAACCTTATTTTTATTTATTTAATTTATTTTTTTTGCGGTACACAGGCCTCTCACTGTTGTGGCCTCTCCCGTTGCGGAGCACAGGCTCTGGACGCGCAGGCTCAGCGGCCATGGCTCACGGGCCCAGCCCCTCCGCGGCATGTGGGATCTTCCCAGGCCGGGGCACAAACCTGTGTCCCCTGCATCGGCAGGCGGACTCTCAACCACTGCGCCACCAGGGAAGCCCTTATTTCTTTTTTAATAAATTTATTGGCTGCGCTGGGTCTTTGTGGCTACACACGGTCTTCTAATTGTGGTGGCTTCTCTTGTTTTGGAGCACGAACTCTAGGCATGCGGGCTTCAGTAGTTGTGGCACACGGGCTCAGTAGTTGTGGCTCACAGGCTGTAGAGCGCAGGCTCAGTAGTTGTGGTGCACGGGCTTAGCTGCTCCACAGCATGTGGAATCTTCCCGGACCAGGACTTGAACCCATGTCCCATGCACTGGCAGGCAGATTCTTAACCACTGCGCCACCAGGGAAGTCCTGAGCAGAAACTTAAATGAAGTGAAATAATAGCTCACAAATTAGCAAGTGAAGAGTGATGCTGGGATTTAACGTCTCACTGAACTTTCACCTCCACAAATGTTCTTCCTTTTACGTGCTCCAGAGGAGCTGGGGATGAATAGGTTGCTTGTAAAATGAATTGTTTTAAATGCATCGTGACATCTTACTGTTTAAAATAATTTTTTGGTAAGGAAATGCATCTCTTTATAAAAGGAATAATCAATCTTTAATGTTCTTAACTGACTGAATTGTATTTTCACACGATAGATCTGGTCAAAGGGAAATTATCCTATCAATAAAAAGGTCCAAGGTGCTTTCTGAAAGATCTTTATGAAAGATCAGAACATTTCAGGGTAATTCTGCGGTATCTAGAATCTTCTTTATGGCCATCTTTAGAGAGCAAAGAATCTAGAAATAATTTCATCCATTCCCTCATATTATGGATGGGGAAACTGAGGCAACAAAGAACAGAGTGAGTGAGGGCCAAAGTTCCTTCTCTGTGTCACTGCCTTCAACCAGGCCTTCATTCCTCCATGTGTTAATACATCCCTGTGTACAACTATCATGACAGCAACTATTCTGAGCTACTACCTGTCATGAGAACCACCATCTAGCCCATGTTCATAACAACGATTTTCTTTTCTTTTTTCTTTTTTGCCATCGCTGCATGGCTTGCAGGATCTTAAGTTTCCCAACCAGGGATTGAACCCGGGCCCTTGGCAGTGAAAGCACAGAGTCCTAACCACTGGACCACCAAGGAAGTCCCAGCAACAATTTTCTGACTCCACATCCAGCCTCTTTTCATGTCCCTGACTTTGAAGAAAAGTTATGCCTAATTCCTTTCTAAACCCAAATCCTCTACTTGGGTCTTCGGCCCTATTCCCTATTTTCAAAGGGCCTTTGCTTTCACACCTACTCCCTTTCTTGCCTCTTCTCCTTGCCTTCAAACAGAGAGGGCAGCAGCCTCCTCCAAGGAATTTAGTCCACTCCTTGCCTCTGAAGGCAAACTCATTCACAACACCAGTTCGTGCTGCCTCTGTTTCCACTGTCTTACAATCAGGCTTCCCTCCTCAATCAGCTTTTGGAACTGGTCTCTTAATGATCATATGGCTTCCTATTTATACAATTAAGTGCTTCTCTCTTACTTTGCATGGAGATCCTTCAGCAAAACCCAAAACCAGTGACCTCTGATTCCTTCACGAAGCATCCTTTTCCTTGGACCACAACATTCTGATTCTCTTCCTACCTCTGAGAGCTCCTTCACCACAGTGAAAAACCAACATCAAAGCCTGAGGTGGTCCAGTAAAAACTGACTAAGAAGACATGGCAGTAAAAAGAAAATGGAACACCATTAGGTTGAGAAAGAAGTAAAATATAAGAATACATGCAGGATGGGGACTTCCCTGGTGGTCCAGTGGGTGAGACTCTGGGCTCCCAATGCAGGGGGCCCAGGTTCGATCCCTAGTCGGGGAACTAGATCCCGCGTGCATGCTGCAACTAAGAGTCCGCATGCTGCAACTAAATAATGTTTTTTTAAAAAAGGAATACATGCAGGATGACTACATTTATAAAAGGTTCAAAAACAAACAAACCTAAAATATTTTTAGGGATGCAGAAATGGGTGGTAAACTGTAAAAATAAAAACAGAAATCACTATCGTAAATGTTAGGATAGTGTTTACCTCTAGGAAAGGGAAAGGATTGTGATCGGGAAGCTTCCAGGTTCTAGCAATGCTTTCTTTCTTGACCTTGGTGGTAGTCACACAGATTTTCACATTATAAACTCTACGTGTTTTATGCAATTTTGTAGATGATATATCTCACAATAAAAAGGAATTTTAGAAAACACCTATAACTTGTACTCAAAATTTCACTACTGGCTAGACAGCCCCAATTTATACAATTCACCCTGCCAGCTTACAGATGACACAGACAACTGAAAATGGGTTGCTAAAAACTTTTTATTTCAGTCCAAAACTACAGGCCAACCTGTCGCTGCCAGACCATGGGGAAACTCTATCATCTCTTTTCAATGGCAAAATGCAGGACAAAGAGTTGAAAGATGAAGTCAAGCATGGAAATTGATGGGATAGAGACCAAGCAGCCTCGTGTTTCTAGAAGCAAGTCAGATTATGGAAATGAAAATGGGAAAATTAAGAGCCTGATCAAAAGATTCCTTTCAAAAACAATCCTAGGGACTTCCCTGGTGGTCCAGTGGTTAAGAATTCACCTTTCAATGCAGGGGACGTGGGTTCAATCCCTGGTCGGGGAACTAAGATCCCAAATGCCGCGGGGCAACTAAACCCGTGCGCTCTAGAGTCCCTGAGCCACAACTAGAGAGAAGCCCGTGTGCTGCAACGAAGACCCCACGTGCCACAGTGGAAGATCCTGCATGCCACAACAAACATCCTGCGTGCTGCAACTAAGACCCAATGCAGCCAAATAAATGAATAAATATTTTTAAATAAATAAATAAATAAAAATTTAAAAAACAAAAAAAACTATCCTAGAAGAGGCTTGTGAAGGTCACAAACGAGCTGGGATAAGATGACTGCTCTAATCCCAGGTCCACCAGAGACCTCTCCTGGACTCTGGACAAGTCACACCACTCCACTGCCCGGTTTTCCTTTTATGATATGAAAAGACCATGAAATATACTTCTGGTCTGGAAAACATTTAGAGAGTGTGGCAATAAGATCTCAAGACAAGGGAGGTTGAAATTAAGTTTGCATGGTGAGTTGGTGGAGAAAGTGAGGCTGAGGGCTTCCTAACCCCCCTTATACTTATGATGCATGAATGAGGGCTAGCTAGATTAAGCTGCAATAACAAACAGCCCCAAATCTCAGTGGCTTAATGCAAGGCTCTCCTGCTCTCTCTACATCTTCACCTCACCCCCACCCTGGTGGGAGCAGCGCCACATGGAGTTTCTCCAGGTACCTCGGAAGAAGCAGAGAGGGTAAATAATTGCACACTGGCTGTTACCACTTCAACCCAAAAGAGACTGCATCACTTTCGTTCATGTTTCAAGATCCAAGCAGGTCACGTGGCCAAACCTATCTTCAAGGGGTTGGGAGGTGAAATACCACCGTGTGCTTGTGAAGAGAACTGGGAATACGTGGTAGGTGGTACTGACGATGACCTTGCATCTCCCTCATCAATAGAGGGGGAAGGGAGAATTCCTTGGCAATCCAGTGGTTAGGACTCCACGCTCTCACTGCCAAGGGCCCGGGTTTGATCCCTGATGGGGGAACTAAAATACCACAAGCCGCACGTTGCAGCCAAAACAAAACAAAACAAACAAACAAATAAACAAAAACGGGGGGGAAGGAGCAAGTGCCAGGGATTTCTGAGTGTGCGATGACCCCTGAGTTTTTCAGCTCTAGAAATGATCCAACAGCAAGGCTACCAACCTCTCCAGATCCCTTCCACATAGGAGAGACACTACACAGAACCCAAGAGGATGGACTTGGGGGGAAGAAGCACAGCCACACACCCTATCACCCACCTACGATTAAAGGGGGAGGTTCCCTGACTCCCGCTCCTGAGCCAGCCCTGTCCCTGCATCCTCCCCTCCGATCACGGGGCCCACCCCGACGGGAGCTGTTGGTGAGCAGGGCTCAGGAGGAAATCAGTTGGCGGTCTCCCTCCCACCCACCTTCCTTCTGTTTCCTCCACTGGAATTCCAGCACCACATCATCATGGCCTACGAAGGTATGGACCGGCGTGTTCAAGTCAAAGACATTCCACAAGAGCAGGCTGTTCTCCCTCCGCAGCTGGGGAACCATCACGGTCACCAATCCATTGCTGAAAGGCTGTGGCAGAAGAGGGAAAAGCAGGCATTGTTCCAGGGAGAATCCGCTGAGTCTTGAGTTACCCACGTTGGAATTCTCGCCTAATTAAAATAAACTGGATGACGGGAGGCCCCAACCCACCTGGGGAACATTTTTCCAAATACCATCAGTTGACCATCAACATCTACTTTTAATTTGCTTTCCTTTTTTTTTTTCTTTGCTGATGGAAGGGACCACAGCAAGTAAAAAATAAAGCTAAGCCAAATACTTGGAGAAGAACGTTTTTTAATGTAAAATAAGCAAATGGCTCTAGGGGTTGCACACGGGAACACCCCGGCTCCTCTCCACGAGTTCCCTCTGAGAGTTATCGAGTACATTCCCAGAATGAGCGTGCAAAGCACACTGAGGGTAACCCCAGACAGCAAACAAACCCCGCCATGCAGAAATGCACCAGAAGCATACCACCCACGTGAAGCAGCGCCCTCCCACGGCCCGCAAGACCACAGCTTTGCAGAGGAAAATCTTCCAATTTCAGGACCGACACTTTCCACTCATAAACACCCGATCTGCGAGGTAGCTAAGGGGCTCATTTGGTTGTCAGGCAGACTCTGTTCTTTAAGGAATTAAGCCAAGGCCACCTAAGAGCACATTGTCTCCTCCCCTCTTGGCAGCACTCCTGAGCTTTCCTGTTTGTTTTTTAAAGCAAACATATTAATCCAGAGAAGTATTTCAATTCACAAGAGCAAAGCCTGACTTCCTCCCAAGTGCTCCCAGATGCGAAGGCCAAGTAATACCCCAATTCTCTTCTTCACGTCATGACGCAGCAGGTGGCAGCCTAATGCATAAAGATCCCTCCATTCATCCCTGTGCTCCCTTTCAAGTTGACACTGAAGGAAATATATTAGCTCTGATCAATTATCCATCTGGCAACAAAGTTGGAAGCTCGGTAACAGCCTATCCACTATACTTGTAGCATTTTGTGGTTTATACAGCATTTTCATACATGTTTTTTTTCCAAAGGGAAAACATATTGTACAGGTACTAAATGCCACCGAACTGGACACTTAAAAATAAGGAATTTTATCACAATTTTTAAAAAGAGCAAGGGATATTAAACACTATTATTCATGTTTGACACAGGAGGAAACTATTACTCAAAAAACACAGGTGGCTTGCCCAAGGCCACACAAGTATTAAATGGCTCATTACAGCATTATTCACAATAGCCAAGATATAGAAACAACCTACATGTCCGTTAATGGATGAATGAATAAAGAAGATGTGGTACATATACAATGGAATATTATTCAGCGACAAGAAACAAGGAAACCCTGCCATTTGTCACAATATGGATGGACCTTGAGGGCGTTATGGTAAGTGAAATAAGTCAGACAAAGATAAATACTGTACGATATCATTATACGTGGAATCTAAAAAGCTGAACTCATAGAAACAGAGTAGAACGGTGGTTACCAGGGGTTGGGGGTGGGAGAAACAGGGAGATGCTGGTCAAAGGGTACAAACTTCTGGTTATAAGATGAATAAGCTCTGGAGATCTAATGTACAGCGTGTGATTATGGTTAATAGCACCATATGATATACTTGAGAGTTAAGAGAGTAGATCTTAAATGTTCTCATTGCAGAAAAGAGATGGTAATTATGTGACGATGGTACAAATGCTACAGTGGTAACTGTTTGGCAATATGTAAGTGTAACATATCAACATGCTGTATACCTTGAACTTATGCCATGTTATATGTCAATTATATCTCAGTAAAGCTGGAGAAAAAAATTAAATGTCATTGCCAAGCCCTAAACCAAGGTCTTCTGAATCTAAAGCCAGAGTTCCTTCCACCACGATCCACTGACCTCCAGCCTCTCAACCCTCCAGCTTACCCTCTTCCCCTCCCTTACTGACCACCTTCACACTGCCCAGCTCTCCAGCCCAGCTAGTCTAGCACTTCTAGTAGAGAGTCTCACCCAACGACCCAAGGGCAAATTTTTAAATAGGTAACAGCTTTTATGCCGTCATTACCACCTTTGTCCCACTTCTAAACCAAGACAGAAGGAGAAAACTGTCTCACAAAAAAATAAGAGGAAATGTCCCTGGCCCCTTCTGTCCAAAACACCTAGATAATGTTTCCGAGCAAGAGGTAGGGCATCTCACTCACAGTGTATCGGGCCTTCCAGACAGGCACCTGGCAAGGGAGAATATTGAGGTATTTCCGAGGCTGGCGGTAATCCCAGAACTGGAAGAAAGAAAGCAGTACAATTTGTGAAATAAATGCCATTAAAAAAAAACCAAAAAAACTCAACTATCAAAATAAGCATAGCCGGGACTTCCCTGGTGGTCCAGTGGTTAAGAATCCTCCTTCCAATGCAGGGGATGCAGGTTCAATCCCTGGTTGGAGAACTAAGATCCCACATGCCGCGGGGCAACTAAGCCTGTGTGCCACAACTAGAGAGCCCGCACACCACAACTACTGAGCCCAAGTGCCACAACTAGACAGAAGCCCGTGCACCGCAATGAAAGATCCCCCATGACTCAACAAAGATCCCGCGTGCCACAACTAAGACCCAATGCAGCCAAATAAATAAATAAATATTTTTTAAAAAAAAACAGTAAAGAAATAAGCCTAGCCTTCAAATTCCATGCTTTCTGTCCTCTAACTGCATTTGAGTCAGCCCCCATGGCCATGCTCCTGTGACAGAGACACACAGGAAATGCCCCTTTCACACTTAGAAGCATTATAGGAGAAACAAAGACTTCTGTGAACACATGAGGATCGCTCCTTGAGGCAGATCACTGCCAGCCTGCCTATTAAACTACCTTCATAGTTGAAAGGTAGGAGTGACAACTTTTCATCCTGTATCACTTCACACCACATAGAGTAATTTAACTACTAAATTAACTACCGCTATCGCTAGTAGTTAAAAATGTACTGACTGCTGACTGCATTTCAGACAGATGCTTAGAGCTTTAAGAGTTTCATCCCATCTAATCCTTACAACAATCATACAGTGGGTGTTATGAATCTCTTTTTCAAGGGTGGAAGCTAAATTACTAAACGATGTAACTTGTCAAGGCCACACAGCAAAAAGGTGACCGTGCGACTATTTGGGGCCCAACCACTCACGTCCACTCTTCCACCCACTCCAACACGGAAGGTGCAGGGAACACACAGGTGAGCCAGACAAAAACTGAGCCTTAGAGACGTTTATGCTTTTAACAGAAAAACAAACACACTTAGAGCTCAAGCATTTGCCATGAAAGCAGGAAATGGCAGAGCACCAAAGGCAGGAGGGCCAAGACTGAAACTCTGAACTATCAGGTATTAAGGAACTATTGTCAAAAACAGGTGACAGGGGCTTCCCTGGTGGCGCAGTGGTTGAGAGTCCGCCTGCCGATGCAGGGGATGCGGGTTCGTGCCCCGGTCCGGGAAGATCCCACATGCCGCGGAGCAGCTGGGCTCGTGAGCCATGGCCGCTGAGCCTGCGCATCCGGAGCCTGTGCTCCACAACGGGAGAGGCCACAACAGTGAGAGGCCCGTGTACCGGAAAAAAAAAAAAAGCTCTTATTCTCAAGGCCATCATTGATGGGGTCTTATGAAATGATTACATTATAGTTGAATGGAGGACTTCAGTCTATTTCAATGTGATAAAGTTGGTTATTATAATAAGTTAACCAGAGCCATGCTGCCTCTTATCCATAGGTAACTTCTGCTTTCCTCTTACCATTGCCAAAGGCCTCTGCTCCAAGCTAGGGATCAAAAAGAAATTTTTCTGAAGAAATGTCGGAAGACCCTCGGTCAAGAACCAGGTTCCTGACTGCTGACATCACAGGAAACAGCCGCTGGGTACGGGTTTCTCAATATGGCTTCCCTTATACCACGAACATGTCAGAATGCACAAGGGGACTGGGTCTGGATTTCCAGGACTCAGCCTGGAAGATGGCAATTTTGTAAAATAGCCTGCTTACCCCAAGATAAGGAAAAAAACAATTGTTTATCCAAACTGACATGAACGAATTTCATTACAGTTCATGTTCTATTTTTAATGGCCATAGAAGAAAAATCCTTTTCTTTCTTCTTGATCTAGCTCTAACCCTCAATACAACAGTTTTACAGTTTACAACCTACAAAGTGAAGTGAAACTCATTCAACGGTATCTTGTTCCAGCAGACCCCTTAGAATTCACAAAAGACAAATAGAATGAAAATTATTGTTATAAATTATAAGCTAATAAATTGTCAGATAAACTAAAGAAAATGATTATGTAGGAAAAAATGGCATGCATTGAGCCTTATCAACCAATTACTAAAAACAATGGCTGACTATTATAAGTGCCTCTAAATTGCTTCACTTTTTACAATTATGTTATTTGTATATGTTCAGTAAAAACTGTCTTCCTACCAGGGTATAGTGGAATAAATCAAATACCATGCCCAAAATCTCATTTAATTCATAAGCTAAGCCCACTAGTAAGGAATAAGGACTGTGTTTCACATGTGGAAACTGGTCTGTTTCTACTTTATTACCTATGGAATCCGAGCCTCAAGGGTAGTAAAGTTGTCAGTGAACATAGACAAACTTGGGGACCTCAAAGAAAGAGAAGGAGGTGAATCAGATGATTACTGGTTCCTGAAGTTGGGAAACAAGCTGATGGGGAATGGGGACAACACTTAAATCCAAAACAAACAAACAAACAAACAGAAAAACCACTGTTGGCACATAAGAATAAACTACAACCCCAGGGGATTTACAAACCTCCAGAGAGAAGTTAGAATTAAGCCTGAGTGTACGATTCTAGCTTTGCTAACCATACCAAAAAGACGTACATGCCTGTGTAAATAAAACAAAGCATTAAATTGCTGAAGCTGAATCCTAAAGTTGCTAAGCAAATTTCTGCAATCAAATCTCTGTCCTTCCAGGCAGAGACCTGATCATATGCAGGAACTGTGGGGCACGGCTAACTCTGTGCCCTGCATCCTTTTGAACAAGGGTGCATATCACATCCCACAGTCAGAGAGGATAAACAAACAAGAAACACTGAGAGAAACCAAAAATAATAGGGTCACCGACATACATAAATCCTTGAGCATCTCCTGTAACTTAGAGAATCTCTAATAAAACAACTCCATCTCTACTTGTGAAATGCTGATGATCGAAGACGTCCTAACTTGTGCAGATGTGATAATCACCTGAGAAAATTGCTTTTTCCACCCCAGACTAATGGTAAACTTGATAACTTTAATGACCATGTGGGTTTTTCTCCTTTATTTGTTTATCTGTTGTGTTTTTATTTTGATGAGCCAGTCCTGAAATGGGACTTCCTGACAACTGCTTGGCAAGTAAACTTCTTTTCCTTTCTAAATGTTTTTGTCTCAGACTTCCTTTCACAAAGGGAAAGAAGAAAAGCCTCTGAACAAATGCCAGGAGCCATATCAGATACGTGCTACTACATCACTCCCGCTGGACCACATAACCAGGTGTACTTGCCCAGCTCCCCAAAAAGCACATGCACCCCTGAAACACGTGCCATGCTAACCTACTGCAAATTTCCTTCTGAAGAAAGTGCTGACACACCCCTGATGCCTCCCAAACACGCTCCCCCAACTGCCCTGGGGATGCTGCTCACCTTGACAGAGTTGTCTTGACTGGAGGTAGCAAGAATGTGCTCGCTGTCTGGGTGCCAGTCCAGGCCGTGGATTTTGGAGAGGTGGGCTGCGAGATACTCCACTGCTGTGCTGGGCTTCTGCAACAGGATCAGCAACGAGAGTTGTCACTTCAGAAGGAACTCATAGTGTCCACCATATAACAGTCTGCTGGGTGCCAAGTGGGAATACAAAAATACTCCCAGAGGAATTCCCTGGCGGTCCAGTGGTTAGGGCTCCGCGCTCCCACTGGAGGGGGGCGCAGGTTTGATCCCTGGTCGGGACACTAAGATCCTGCATGCTGCACAGCGCAGCCAAAACAACAACAAAGAACTCCCAGAGACCATCTCTACTCTTAAGAAACTCCGCTTTGTTGTTTTTTTTTTTTGCGGTACACGGGCCTCTCACTGTTGTGGCCTCTCCCGTTGCGGAGCACAGGCTCCGGACGCGCAGGCTCAGCGGCCATGGCTCATGGGCCCAGCCGCTCCGCAGCATGTGGGATCTTCCCAGACCGGGGCACGAACCCGTGTCCCCTGAATCGGCAGGCGGACTCTCAACCACTGTGCCGCCAGGGAAGCCCTCCATTTGTTTTGTTGAAAACAAACGACAGAAGACTTCTCCAGCTCTCCTTCACACATTCTCTGAATACGGGCCTGTGAGCCTAATCTACTTCCGCTCTGGCTCCAGGTACGGCCTTAATGAAGGACACAAGGTAGTGGATGCTTTTCTCCTTTGGTACCGTGGTCTGCAATTCCTGCTCCCCTTCCTCACAATCACCCACAAAGAGGGGCTGTGACATCTAAACAGACCCAACCCCAATCCTGGGGGTAAAACCACTAATCTTTTTTTTTTCTAATTGAAGTATAGTTGATGTACAATATTATATGTTACAGGTGTACAATATAGTGATTCACAATTTTTAAAGGTTATGCTCCATTTATAGTTATTATAAAATATTGGCTTTATTTCCCGTGTTGTACAACGTAACACAACATTGTTGCTTGTTTTGTACATAATAGTTTGTCCCGCATAATCCCCTACCCCTGTAGTGCCCCTCCCCCCTTCCCTCTCCCACTGGTAACCACTAGTTTGTTCTCTATATCGGAAAACCACCAAGCTTAAAATGATCGAGCCCTAAGACCTCAAAAAGAGAATGAACACACATCACAAAAGAAAACAATACATGATTAATAAGCATATATAAAACAAATTCAGAAGGAAACCTTAGAAATATATTCATACATTAAAACATTAAAAGATTGTTTTTAGCTATCAAGTTAGAAGATATTTGTAAATAATATTCAATGCAGTGAGGCTGCATTTGTCACTGCAGGTATACATATAAAATAGTATAACCTGTTCGGGAAAAAAACTGGACAATTTTTATCAACAGACTTAAAATTCTTCCTTTCTTAAGGGAATATCCTAAATTCACAAAAAGCTTTAGGTACCGAAGACGTTCATCTTGGTGTTATTTGGAACACCTAGAAACCAGAAACAACATGAATAATAAGTGGGGAATAATTAAATGTTAGAACCAATTATTGTACAGCTATCTGATACAATATGATGTAGCCATTAAAAGTTATACTTAGAAAGAGCTTATAACACAGGGGAAATGCATTTGTTGTAATGCTAAATGAAAAAAGTATGCATAACTATGCATATGATACGATAAACCATGTTTTAAAAAAAAGCATAAGAAAAGAAAACACCAAAATATTAGCATTTGTCTCTGGGGCAGGACTATGAATGATTTTTATTTTCTCTTTTATATTTTCAACAAAGAGCATGTATTACTTTCTGTAATCAGCACTGGTCTATTAGGTTAACAGTGCAATCTCCAGAACCAGCCTCCCTGAATTTAAATCCTGGCAACAAACTGTGCCTCAGTTTACTCAGCTGTAGAATGGGGTAATAATATTACCTACTTTAAAGGTTAGTTATAAAGAGAAATGAATCAATACACAAAAAGTTCTTAGAACAATGCCTGTGCATTATAAACACTTAGAAATATTAGTATTGGGCTTCCCTGGTGGCGCAGTGGTTGAGAGTCCGCCTGCCGATGCAGGGGACACAGGTTCGTGCCCCGGTCTGGGAAGATCCCATATGCCGCGGAGCAGCTGGGTCCGTGAGCCATGGCCACTGAGCCTGCACGTCCGGAGCCTGTGCTCCGCAACAGGAGATGCCACAACAGTGAGAGGCCCGCGTACCGCAAAAAAAAAAAAAAAAAGAAATATTAGTATTACTAGTCATTCACGAATTTGAGTGAAAATCCAACATCACCACTGATACTACACTTTTTTAAGCCTGTGATGCTTGCTGCCAATAGTCCTGCTTTGATACTAGAAAGTGCCAGAGAAGTGAAATGACAACCAACAAGCTTTACAATCCATATGAACAGAAGTCCTAGGTATTGATAGCCAAGAAAAAGTTAAAGCTCTTTAAACAAAATAGATAAAAGGCTCGTTAAGGGAAGTCAGGGTTATGAGTAGACCAATCCGAAGGCTAGAAAGAAACAGTTCAGCAGTACATTTCTACAAGATAAGGAACACAGCTACTGTTTTGGAAAACAGGTCCTCACCGAGTTCATGGCTAAATACCCAATCGTTTATTTTGCCTATGGCTCTGAAAACAGTCTAAAGCAAATACACGAGTACTACAAATTAACCAAACATTTTAGTTAGACCATTTACTATATTTAAATGCTATACCAGTGCCAAATATGAATAAAACCAATTGCCAATTGAAGAAATAAAGATGGATGAAGAATGACTATTACCAGACTGGACTAAAGGGACAGAGATAAAACTAACGTATAGAAGATGCACCATCCATCCTTTCCTTATAAAATCACCTTGTCACCTAAGAGCCACCTAAAGCGAGGGCTTCGGCCGGCACACCCCTTTCCCAGCAGGCCTTGGCACCCAAACCAGCAGCCTCCCAATCTCTGCTTCACTTCCCTCTCCTCTCCAACTGTATGACTTTATTCCCTGCTGGAAGGGGAAGGGAGCAGGGCAGCCGGAAGCAAGGCTGAGACTTTACAGTCAGCATCCCAGTTGGGACAGTTCCTGAACAAGTTCCAGGAAAACTAACAGTAGGTCCTCCCCACGAAGGCAGGTTTCACAGAGCAGGAAGCAGAATTTACACCCCAGATCTTACAGAAGTCGACCACTCTCTGCATTCTTACCCAATCGTCTGGCAGCTAGTCATGGAAGAGGCCCTTTCCCTGCATCGCTGTTCTCACTGATGCCAACATATCAAACTTCCAGACTTGCCATTACAGTAGCAGCCCAGAACCCTGCAACTCTTTCATGCCTCTCAGGTCCATGGGCTAACGCAGGGAGAACGTACCCTCTGCAGGCTCATTTGAGGCTGACAGCACAGCTAGACTTCCAAGGGAAGATTTGAGCATACCAAGTATCCTGCCTCAGTGATTTAATTCTAGATGGTATATGTCCTAGAACAATGAGTTTTCACTTTGCAATCTGGGGCAGGAATATGAAGCCTGCTCACCATTCTAGAATAGTGTCTGGTCCCCCAGGCTTGACCCCCTCAGGGACACACACACTATTATCATCTTTATTCTGAAGAAAAGGAAACTGAGGCTTGGAAAAGTTTGTGGCTCACCTGATATCATAATCAGGAGGCAGCAAAATGGGACGCTAGCTCAGGTCAGGCCAAGTTCATCTTCTTTTTTTTTTTTTTTTTGGCTGCAGCACGCAGCTTGCGGGATCTTAGTTCCCTGACCGAGGATTGAACCTGTGTCCCCTGCAGTGCAAGCTCAGAGTCCTAACTGCTGGACCGCCAGGGAATTCCCCAAGCTCATTTTCTTAACCACTGATCATAATGTCTCACTCCCTTATCTTCCATCAACACCAGTTTGATCGGGAAGCAAATGTCATCTGGTACTAGGATCTTAACGTGGCAATTAACCAGGCTGCACAGGGTACTCCGGTCTCTCAAAACAAGTCCTGCTATTCACAGCATCCTCTTCAGATCCTCTCAGAGGGGAAAAAGATTACTTACCCGCTTGTCCCATATCCGTACATCCCCGTCATGACTGGTGGCAAGGCAATTAGCGTTTTTTTTATTCCATTTGACCTGTGAGGCACCCGCTGCAAAGAAAAATCAGGGGAAGAAAGCTGTTGCCCTCAACGCCTTCAGTACCAGAGTGGAGCTTATCCAGGGGAGCTGGATAATGAGCTCCGGATGAGTAAGAACAGAACTCTTCAAGCTTCTAGGACTGTATCAGCTCCATCATTAAGGAGAAAATGAAGCCAAAGAATAAATGAATTAACACATGGGAACAGGATCAGAGTCACCTAATTGAGGAAATAATCTCACTAAGGAGAAAAAAAAAAAACTTCAGGTTACCTCCGAGCAGAATCAGCAGGGAAATACAGTTTCTTACAGAGCGGCGGTTCAGCCCGGCTCTGCTGGCTGGTAACTGACACATCACACAACCTGGCCCTTCATCCTCCTGGACACCAAGCTTGCGCTCCCAATCAGAAGAGCCTCAGCTCAAAGCCTGCTCCTTCCCACACTGGTTTTTTTGGTTTCGCTTCTGGGGGAGGGAGTGTCTTGGAAAAACACAGCCTCCAGATGAGGCTCAGCTGAAGAATAAGCCCCAGTGTGGCCCAATTCTGCCCTCAGAAAATTATGTGCATCCCACCCCCACTCTCATCTCCCCATGAGCAAGCGGTTACACGTGGCCCTGCGTGGAGACAGGGAAAGGGAACACTCCTGGCACCATGTGAACTCAGTCCTCTGCCAGAACACAGAGGTAACAACAATGGGGACAAAAGAGCTACGTAAGAGAGGAGGCATACTGGAAGATGCCAGAAGGGGCTGAGACGGGTGGAAAATTGGGACATAGCAGCATTTCCAGCTGACTCAAAATAATCACGATGATTATGTTAAACCAGAACCACACGATGACTCTCCTTCCACCTCTTCTTGTTCTTTGCTCAGACAACACATGACATTTCTGCTTTGACACCCTCTCCCTTTGGGTGGGTGTTTATTACTTGGGGACACCGCAGTGGATCCAGGACTTTGGAGAGCAACCTGACCAAGAATCCGCAGAGTATGAGACAGGAAGCAAGGACTTAGAACCTAACAGGAAATAGAGTGAGGCCCAGACTTTACCCTTGCTTGGTTTTGGTGAGGGTATTTGTTTGCTTATTTGGTTTTTTGTTGTGTTTTTTTTTCCTTGAGACACAGGGCACTTAAGTCACCTAAGAACGAATGATGGAGACCCTGAAGTTGGAGGATGGTCTCCTATTACTTAGGAGACCCAGTTTCTTTGCAAGAAATGATATCAGCTAGAGGAGAAAGTGTGTAAAAAAAAGACTGCTCCAGGGTTCCTGGTGGCGCAATGGTTAAGAATCCGCCTGCCAATGCAGGGGACACAGGTTCAAGGCCCAGTCCGGGAAGATCCCACGTGCCATGGAGCAACTGGGCCCGTGTGCCACAACTACTGAGCCTGCACTCTAGAGCCCGTGAGCCACAACTACTGAAGTCCGCACGCCTGGAGCCCGTGCTCTGCAACAAAGAAAAGCCACCGCAATGAGAAGCCTGTATACAGCAATGAAGAGTAGCCTCCGCTCACTGCAACTAGAGAAAGCCTGCGCACAGCAACAAAGACCCAACGCAGCCAAAAATAAATAAATAAATTTATTTTTTAAAAAAAATACTGCTCCGTCTCCACGTGACAGTTACCAAAGAATTCAACAACACAGGAAAAAAAATTTTCTCTATGTCTTTAATGTTGTGTCTAAATGCGATGATGGATGCTCACTCAATTTACTGTGGTCATCATTTCATCACGTACGTAAGTCAAATCATTATGCTGTACACAAACTTATACAGTGCTGTGTGTCAATTATATCTCAATAAAACCAGAAGAAAAGGAAAAAGAAAAGAAAAATAAGTTCCAAGAAAATATGCCTTTCCCAGTAGGTGGTCCATCAGAACATGAAGCCTCCCACAGGATTCTGGGAACCCCCTAATTCAATGTGTTTTACTAGGATTGTGACACCAGGGTCAAACGGAGACCTCCCAGACCATAAGAGCCCTCAGAAACAGATAATGCTCTGGAGCACACACGGACATGCTCTTACTGACCCCCTACCCCAAGGTATAAACAATGTGCTCACAGAGAGATGAGGACCACAGGCTCTGGAGAGCCGCAGCACCCGGGCTGCACCTCTCAGGGAATGAGAGCTCTGCCACCACTGAGACCTCACTGAGGTGCAAAAAAGAAAGAAGTCTCCTACCTCTGTTTTTTCAGAAAGACTCCCAAAAGAAAGCAATTAGAATAATCTTTCTTTTTAGAGGTCCTCTATAAGCCATCTAACTTAGAAGCCTGCAAGTAGAAACAACAAAGTCAGGGATGGATGAATGCGGCATTCACAGACCATTAGTAGTTTCTTTCAGCTCAGTGTCCTCTGCAACCACGTCTGTGGGCCATTCTATGCCTCAGGTCATAAGTGCCTACAAGTGTGTGTGCACAGGTTGTGAGGGAGGCACCAGCACAACTGTTAAGCACTCAGCACAAGCGACACAGGTGCCTGAGTTCCACATCCATGGAACAAACACTCCCAGAGCATCTCCACAGGACAGGCGCTTAGGCTGACCCTGGTCTGCAGCCCTGAACAAGACAGACATGGTCCCTAACCTCACAGAACAAACCAACCAACTGCTTAATACAGTCATGATGTTTAATGCCTTCAAATGATGAGGTGTTGGGGTGCAGGGGGATAAAAAGAACAATCATGTGATCATTTTGGAGCAAACACCAAATGTGAATTCATGACGCAAGAAGATACAAAAAAGCAGGATTTAAGAGACAGATAATATGATCTGTTTTGACCAAGGAGGCCAAAATAGAATACTGACGGCTGGGCTTCATCATGGTGAGCAAGGTATACCGGTTCTATGCCCAAGTTCAACTCTCAGGAAGTGGTGAGAATACTCTGTAACAGGCCCAATGCAGCATTGCAAAAATAGTCAAATTCCAACAGAGTGATGAAAACAGGTAGCTCAGAAAGTGATTTCAAAGTTTCAGTATGCCCATAAATGATACCACGGAGACACAATCAGTATAATCTAGACTGTGCGGAAACCGCAGTTTCTTCAGTAAAGAAACTGCAGGGAAGGAAAAACAAACAAACAAACCAAAAAAGGGAAGGGAGGAGAAACCTACCAACTGAAAGAGATGAGAAATATATCAACCACTTATAAATACGGACTTTATTTGGATTGATTCAAATAATTTGTAAAAAGAGAACAAAAAACAAAACTACCGAGACTACTGGGGAAATCTGAATACTGCTTAAATATTTGACGACATTAAAGAGCTACTGTTAATATTTTTAGGTATGCTAATGGTATTGTGGTTATGTTTTTTTTAAAAGGATTCTTCTCTTATTAAAAATACTTAACTGAAATATTTGTTGATGAAATGATATGACACCTGGGATTTGCTTCAAAATAATCCCAAAGGGGATAGGGGTAGGGGTGGGTGGACCAGCGGGTGAAAGAGGAAATAAGATTGTCTGTCGACAACGTTCAAGCTGGATGACGAACACAAGGCAATTCATCCTCTTCTAGTTTTATACACTTTTGAAAGTTTCCACAAGAAAAAGTTTAAAAACAAACCAATGTGGCTCCTGCCCTTGAATTTTGAAATAAGTTCCTGACCACATTCTACAGTCCTGACTCTAACTTCTGAGAAGAGCGGGAGAAGGGCCCTGTGACGTGCACACGACCGTGGACAGAGACTGGGGCATGGGGGACGGGGGGGTCAGTGGGAGCGAAGCAGTGGAAGGAAGGGAATGCAGGCCGCCGGGGGGGCGTCCACTCACCTACAGCAGACAGCGCAACGGTCGGCTTCCGTGTATCTCTGAAACATAAGAGTCAGAAGTCAAAAGCCCGTTCACCTGCCCCCATCCACCTGGTGCCTTTCTCCCACTGCTCGCATTTCTTCACTTTCCTTTCAGTGGGTTCTTAGACTTCAGTGGGAATGTGAGGACCTTAAAAAGTAGTGTAAAGAGAAGCCTGTCTCCCTCCAGGGAGATGAACTTTCTCAGCCTCTTCAGCTGAGGCTAAGTCTGAATTTCCAATTATACAGTTGTATCCACAGAGAACAAATTACACGACCTGGCGTGGCCTGGGTGACTCTGATGTGGGGGTGGAGGGAGCCAAGGGAACCCCTTCCTGGTGTCATTTCTCCTGTGGAACAACGGGACAGTCGTGGAGGCGTAATTCTGCAAGAACCAACAGCACTGCCAAGGTGGACTGGAAAACTACTCTGGGTGTTCCCAACAGCCAAGAGGTAGAAGCAACCTAAGTGTCCACGACTGATGAACGGATAAATACACTACTGTCTCTACATACAATGGATTGTTATTAGACCTTAAAAAGGAAAGCAATACTGTCATGAGCTACCACATGGACGCACCCTGAGGATATTATACTAAGTGACGTAAGTCAGTCACAAAAGGACAAACACTGTATGATTCCACTTACATGTGGTACCTAGAGTCGTCAAATTCATAGAGACAGAAAGTAGAGTGGTGGCTGCCAGGGACTGAGAGGAGGGGGAAACGGGGAGTTGGTTAATGGGTACAGATTTTCAGTTCTGCACGATGAAAAAGTTCTGGAGCTTTGTTGCACAACAATGTGAACATACTTAACACTACTGAACCGCACTCTTAAAAATGATTAAGATGGTAAATTTTGCTTTGTGGCTTTTACCACGATTTTTTTTTTTTTTTTAAACTACGCCTGGATACAATGGGAGACTCAACCATTCACCACGAATGGTCAAAATGACAGAACTGGGCAGCCCCCTAGGGCTAGGAGGGCCAGACAAGGCAAATCTGCAGCCCTGGCTTACTGTTCAGAAGACCTGAGAAGGCAAGTCAGTTCAAGTGTCTTTCAGTCTTTAAATTATGAAAACAACTATTTCATGTAAATGAGGGACGCTTGCCCCAGAGCTCCCAGGGGGCGGTTTGCTCGTTAAGAGCCCCTCTCTTCCACTTCCCCTGGATTTTCTGCTCCTTCTCCCTCCTCTGGCGCTGCCCTTAGACCTGTCACCTTGGAAGCGCTAACCTGCATGGGATGCAGGTGAAGTCAGCTGTGTGCATCCTTACTCCCTGAGGATCCCTTTCCCTGGTCTGTCTGGTCAGTCAAACCTCAATACCTGGCTTGTCCTCTGCCTACAGTTTACCTTTCAGTGTAAAGCATCACAAAGTCACCGCCATTTGGGGGCAGAGTGGCCTGGCTGGGGAGAGGGTGTCCTTTCTGGGGACTCCACAGGCCACAGGCCCTCTAGTTAACAGTTACGGGGAAAGGAATCTGCTGTACAAAGAGAAACGGGAATGGATGTTTAGTAAGAACTCAGGACGCGCCAGGCCCTGGGCTGGGCGCTCCTCCACTCTTTGCTCCATGGAGAGTTGCTCTACGAGGTGGCTCTCAGCCCCCTTTCCAGAGGGGAAGCGAAGCGTCACCAAGAGCAAAGCAGCTGTCCTGCAGCACTGCTCGCTGCAGCACGTGTGTGTCTGTACCCATCAGAATGCCCCCACCGTCACCTGCCACTTCAGGAAGCTCCAGCCTGACTTCCAAATGCCAGAACCTGTGGTTCTCTGACAACGGGATTTCCCTGGCTGCTGAAGCCCATTTTGCAAACCTCTGTGATGGGCCTGAAGTGCCAGGGAGCTGAGGCCCCCGGGGACAGCCTTCAACCAGTGACTGACAGTGACGGCGCCCCCGCTTCCTCAGCCCTCGGAGGGGAACACCTCTGAGGAGGGAGTGTACACCAGCCCCTAGTGTTCCCAGTAAGACCAAGCTCCACCTGTTCATGGTGGTACCCAAGTAGATGATGTGCCCTCTCTGTGTGGCCTTCCCGATCCTGTCTCTCTTCCCACCCCCATAGCAGTTCTGTCCCCTCCTAACAACGTATCTGCAATGTCTCCTCATCTCAGGGTCTGCATCTAGGGAAAACCAAATTAAGATACCCGATCTCTAAAACAAAGGTCCCAGATCATCCCACAGCCAAGGGGTTATGCCTCTTAACGGTTCTTACTTGATATCCCAAATGTAGATGTAGGTGTCCACAGAGCTGGTGACCAGGAGATCTGACTCAAACACTGCCCAGTCCAAGTCACTGGAAACACAAGGAATAAACAGGACAACAACGAAGAGAAAAAATTCAGAGTCCATTTCCAAAGCATTCGCAGATTTCATTTCTAGTGGCTTCAGAAAGTCACTGTTAATTGGCCCCTGAACATGGTTTAGGCTGGGAATCTCCAAAGTTCTTTGGGAAAGAAGACTTAACCAAGCTCTGAAGGAAACTTTCAGGTCCTTCCCTGGTTACCACCTGCTCCCCCAAACCACAAGAAACAGAGCATTTCAACTTAAAACACATACACACACAAAAGCGCACATACGTGCATGTGCGCAAACTAAGACAAAACAAAGAAAAAAACCCCACGTAATTGTTGACATCGTTTTTTAAGTCAGACTCAACCACAGGTACCTTGAGTAAACCCAACATCTTTAAAGCACTGGCAAACTGCCGTGTTGCCTCACAGTTTTCAAGGAGGGCAAGCAGGGCCCTGGTCCTCCCCACCCACGTCCTCACTCCTTGAAAGGCACTTGCTACACAAACAGTTAACACAGGCCGGAGGTTCTGGCCTTTCCCATCACCTCCCACGTCAGCTTCACCACTCCCACACTTCCTGCTGCTACTTCTCACAAGAAGTTTTCCCCACCCAGAAAAGGATGGATCCAGGAACATTCCAGAAGCCAGCTGGAAGGCCACGAGTGGGAAGCAACTGGGCATCTGGGTAACGGACTATGATGCAGGAGCTCCACGTGGTGCCCCACTGTGTCTGGACAGAGAGCAAAGGGCTGGCTCCCAAGGTCTCTGTGCTCCAGGGCACCGCCGACCATGAGCTGGGGGATTCTGTGGGCGTAAGTTCATCTCCCTCCTACAGCAAACAGCTCTAACCCTTTATTCTGGACCAGGCTGTACCTAAGTGTCTCCTGGGATCGGGGTTAACAGCTACAGGGATGCTGGCTCCTAAACACTGGCTGTTCCTCGCTGCAAAGACCATCACTTCAGGACTGCTAAGGACGCAGCAGCCACCTGGGGCCAATGCAACACAGAGGGTCCAGCCTGGAGGGGGACGGTGTCTTTGTTTCACTTCCTGAGACACTGTGACAAAGTGAGACAGGCCAGGGAGCAGTGGAGGGCTGTGCCTACCTGATGACACGAGTGTGGCCTTGTAAGGTCGTGCTGACTTCCCCACTGCCGTCTTTCCACTTATAAAGGTCGACACGTTGGTTGCTCTGAAAAGAGACAAGGGGAAACCCATCTTGAACAGTTATGGCTGAACTAAGGCTACAGACACACTCGTGAGCACGTGAGCTATGGGTTATGGAGCCGCCCCCAACCATCAGAGGAAAATCCTCCCTGCCCTAACGGTCACACACCCATCTCCCCAGCTGCTGTCACACTCCATGTTCTCAGCTCACCCTTCCCACCATCAAATGCCCGGAGTCCACCTACCACACTTTGAAAAAACACATGCATGAGAAAGAAAACAGAATCACCACTAAAAGGGTGTCCTAGAAGGCAAAATTATAGAAGACTCCTTGAAATATGAACTTCTTTAAGGGTTAAGCAGAAAGACACAGGGAAATGGGCCAGAAGAAACCACAATTACAATAAGGAGAAGGAAGAAAAACAAAGCTTCAACCAAACTACATTTCTCTTAAAGAAACAAGCCAGCAAATGCTCCCTAAATATCACGAGTTCATGAAACACACTGAAAATGGATAAAGATTACTAATAGACTAAATACTATTAGTAGGCTATTTAATAATTTCTGAACTGATATATATATATATATATATATATATGTATATGATGGATTTTCATTTTAGCTCAGAGACAGATAGTTGTATACAGCTCTGAAATTTTTATCCAGAAATGCCAGTTTCCAGTTCTAAATAGGTAAGGTTCCTGTCAAAAGGTAAGGATTCAAAATAGCTTCCAATGGGAATAGGAGTGTAAAGAAAAGCACCCCCTCATCTTTTCTATTTATTTATTTTTTTGCGGTACGCGGGCCTCTCACTGTTGTGGCCTCTCCCGTTGCGGAGCACAGGCTCCGGACGCGCAGGCTCAGCGGCCATGGCTCACGGGCCTAGCCGCTCCGTGGCATGTGGGATCTTCCCAGACCGGGGCACGAACCCGTGTCCCCTGCATCGGCAGGTGGACTCTCAACCACTGTGCCACCAGGGAAGCCCCCCCCCCATCTTATAATAACATTCCTAGCCATTTCCAGGGTCTGCTAGTGCCAGTTTATGCACTAGGAACCTTAAGAAACCTGCCCTCTGCTCTTTCCCATCACACTGCACACTGGGTGTCATCACCCACATCACAGGTGAGGCAACTGAGGCTCCGAAAGTTGGATGGGCGCTCAAGATAAAACAGTGAGTGTTGAAACTGGGACTTGACCTCAGATTTGCCTAACTCCAAAGCTCTTTCTCCTGAAAATGCTTGCCTTCCAACCAAGAGCAATGAAGGGAAAAAAAAAATCAGTAAATTGAACTTCATCAAAATTAAAACTTTTATGTATCAAAAGATGTTATCAAGAAAGTAAAAAGACAATCTACAGAATTGGAGAAAATATTTGCAAATCATGTCCTTGATAGGAGTCTAGTATCAGGAATACATAAAGACCTCTTACAACTCAACAGCAAAAAGACAAACAACCCAATTCAAAAATCGGCAAAGGACTTGAATAAACATATCTCCAAAAAATGATATACAAATGGCCAGCCAGCACGTGAAGGGATGTTCAACATCATTAGTCACTAGGGAAATGCAAATCAAAACCACAGTGAGACACCACTTTATACCCACTAAGATGGCTAGAATTTTTAAATTACAAAAACAAAAACAGGAAATAAATTTTGGTGAGGCTGGATTGTGCATTGCTATGCAATGCTAATGCATTGCTGATGGGACTGCAAAACGGTCTTGTGCATTGTAGAAAACAGTTTGATGGTTCCTCAAAAAGTAAAACACAGACTTCACATGGCCTTTCAATCACTCCTAGGAATATACCCAAAAGAAGTGAAAATGAGTACCCAAAAAAGTACATGTACAGGGCTTCCCTGGTGGCGCAGTGGTTAAGAATCCACCTGCCAATTCAGGCGACACAGGTGCGAGCCCTGGCCCGGGAAGATCCCACATGCCGCGGAGCAACTAAGCCCATGCGCCACAACTACTGAGCCTGTGCTCTAGAGCTCGCGAGCCACGACTACTGAAGCCTGCGCACCTACAGCCGGTGCTCCGCAACCAGAGAAGTCACTGCAATGAGAAGCCCGCACACTGCAACAAAGAGTAGCCCCCGCTCGCTGCAACTAGAGAAAGCCCGCGCGCAGCAACGAAGACCCAACGCAGCCAAAATAAATTAAATAAATAAATAAATTTATTTAAAAAAAAAAGTACATGCACGTACATGTTCTTATCGGCACTATTTATAACAGCCAGCCCAAATGTCCATCAGTGGATGAACAGACAAAATGTGGTGTATCCCTATGATGGAATATTATTCAGCCATAAAAAGGAGTAAAGTACTGATACATGCTCTGACGTGGATAAAGAAGCCAGACACCAAAGGTCATGTATGGTATGACCGCATTTATATGAAATATCCAGAATGGCTAAATCCAGAGATGGAACACAGACTGGAGGTGGCCAGGGGCTGTGGGTGGGGGAATTACTGCTTAATGGTAAGGGAGTTTCCTTTGGAGTGATGGAAATGTTTGGGAACTAGATAAAGGTGGCAGTTACATAACACTGTGAATGTAGTAAATGATACTGAATTGTTCACTTTAAATGATTGTCTGAAAAAAATAAATAAATAAGGCTCTTTCTTGCCACTCCCAAACACATGCAGTATTAATCCACTTGGGCCTAGTACTGAAGGGTCAGCCTAAATCTGTGCTTCCCAATCAGGGGAGATTTTGCTTCCCAGGGGACACCTGACAATGCCTAGAGACATTTTTGGCTGTCACGATGGGGGTGGGGGAGGATGCTACTGGCATCTAGTGGGCGAGGGGCCAGGGATGCTGCCAATTTCCTACAAAGCACAGGACAGCCCCCACCACAAAGAATGATCTGGCCTGACCTGTCAACAGTCCCAGGGATCAGGTCCACTTTAGTCGTTGTCCCTGGTTCAAGGCAGACAGTCAGATTCTATTTTGGAAATGATGGGGAACGGCAGCTTTTTGTTCCTTCTAAAGCTGACAGCATTGCTCTTCTTTCTTTTGTGAGACGCTTTCCTCTCACAGACTGTCATTCCCGACAAGAACAGACCCAGACAGCACTGCGAATGGTCATATTCCCTGGAGGATGAGAAGGGCTCCTTCAAATACTGCCCTCCCGGCCCAGTGCAAAAGGAGCCAGAGGTTTAGGTCTCTAATTGTCCTAGGAGAACAGAACACTGATAAAGAATCAGGCAAGGGATACCAGAGATGATCTAAGCCCAGATATTTTTTCCGTTGTGAACCTCTTGGAAAACCTAATGAAACATATGCATCTTTTCCCTGGAAGAATTCACATATGAACAGGATTCAATCAAAAAAGAATCCCTTCCTTTGAATGGAAGGGTGTATGGAATCTTCTGATCCCTCTGAAAGCAATGACAGTTGCCCCCAGACCAGCTCACCAGGTCCTTCCTTAGAACGTCTTTCAGTCACTGGCTAGTTACATTCATGCAGAAAATGGATTCTTATCACACACAGACATAGAGGTATCTACCTGTTTCCCTTTCCAAATCTGGATTCAATTCTTAGAATTACCGATGGTACCCCCAATTCTTTTCATATACATTTAAATCTGTAATTGCCTCCATCTTCCTTTTAGAACCATGCAACCCCTCTTTGCCGCCTGAGAAATGACGATTATGTCCTCTTCTCTACGTAGAACACAGACCTACCAGCCTAGATCTCACATTTAAAAGACTTTTCCGGGCTTCCCTGGTGGCGCAGTGGTTAAGAATCCGCCTGCCAATGCAGGGGACATGGGTTCGAGCCCTGGTCCAGCAAGATCCCATATGCCGCGGAGCAACTAAGCCCGTGCACCACAACTACTGAGCCTGCACTCTAGAGCTTGTAAGCCACAACTGCTGAGCCCATGCGCCACAACTACTGAAGCCCGTGCACCTAAAGCCCATGCTCCACAACAAGAGAAGTTACCACAATGAGAAGCCCGCGCACCGCAACAAAGAGGGGCTCCCACCCGCCACAACTAGAGAAAGCCCGCGTGCAGCAATGAAGACCCAACACAGCCATAAATAAATAAATAAATTTATAAAAATAAAAAAATAAAAGCCTTTTCCTGTATTCCTTGAATGAGCTCACCGAGGCTGCAAAATAGTGCGCGAAGCTGTCATGAGGATTCCACTGCACGGCTCCAATGTCCCACTTGCTCTGGCGTGAGATCTTTCTGTGACCTTCGAAGGGGGCATCTAGACTGACGATGTATAGGAATCGGCGGCTAGGAAAACAACATCAACATTATGAAAACAGAACAGCATTAGCACTAAGATAGAAAAGTACATTTGGAATGACATACGGTTCGCAAGCAGTGCTCAAAAAATCCCCAGATGTACATGACGTTTATCGACTCCGAAAGGCATACAAGTGACAAGAGTAACTCGTGGCTGCTGGGCAAGTGGGAGCCATACTCCCTGTGAGATCTGTCTCTAGAGATGGTCCTCCCTCCCATATCCATGGAAGTCTGACCTCCTCCACCAGATTCAGCTCCAGCCCAGCCCTCTCCCAGGCTTTTCCAATCCCCCAGTTAGGATCATAGCTGCTTCCACACGACTCCCATGACACAGTCTGCATTTGGACTACAGCACAGCACTTATCTCTGTAGCAGAACTGCTAACGTAAATGTTCCTGTCCCAAACCAACTGAGTGTTTGGGGTATGGAGCATGTCTTGAATATCTCTATATGTCCCTCCTCACTAGGCACAGTGCTTTGCATGCAATAAACGTGTGTAAAATTAAACACCTCGCTTATCACTTAGCTAAATAATTTGAGAAGATCTCAAATTCCCGTGCAAGTTGACTACTTGGTGATGGGAACTAAATTAACACTATCAGAAGGGGAAACAATAACCAAAAAATAATAATAATGAAAATAATAATAAGTGCCAATAATGTTCAAGGTGCCAATCAATATAAAGGATCTGAAAACGGTGATGTCCTTTGTTCACCTATTTTCCTTCTGTTTTAAGAAAAAAATCCTTGGTGTGTGTATCAACCTCTTCAGCAGCCATCAGCGGTTCTTTGTTGGGGAGCGCTCCAAGCCCCCGGGAGTCGGCGAGGACAGGTGGGCTCGATAATGAAGAAAAAGATTAACTGTCCCCGCTGAGAACAGACAGGAAGTAGAAGGTTAAAATGGCATGTAGAACTCTAGCAGAAACCCGAGGAGGGATGGATTAAGAGAGAAAGGAAGCACAGGTAAGACACAAACTAAGAGAATTTCTGGGGCTTCTGAGAAAGTTGATATAGTACAAAGACCTAGAAACTCTGACCTCTTCCTAAGGAATCATCTGATCCCATGGCAGGCAGGCCGGCATTTCCCATTAGAATGAAACAGGGCAAAGGCCAAGCACTATATATATGGCATGTTTTTCAGCAGGGGAAATCAGAGACAGTACAGGGCAAATGCAGAACAGCAGAAGGTGGGCACTTCAGGATAAACATGCCTGATTGGACATAACATGTTTGTCTTCATCCCCCACTGAAGACCCACTAGAGTAAGAGTGAAAACATAAAAGACGGAAACCCACAAAGAAAATGAGGGAGGAAACGGAAAGCCGACAGAAAAATGGTTAAGTGATCCAGGGGAAAAACAACCAGCACCCAAGGGCCTGCAGAGCGAGCTGGTTCACACTGTGGAATCCAGGCCCGCAGGAGCTGGAGAGGAAGAGAAACTACCTCAGAGGAGCCCTGGGCCTGGGACGAGAGGCACGGCAGGGGGTGAGTGAGAGCTGCTGTGCTCAAAACAGGGCAGGAAGTGGAGGGTGAGACGCTCAGGCCTCTTTCCCTGCTCAGAACTCACAACACATGGCTTTTAGTCTTCAGATGGTGACTAATGACAAGCGGATTCTTCTCAGGAGGAAGTGTGCAGCCCAAGAAAGAACGAAAGTGAACAAAACAACAACAACAATAAAGCCCTGGAGATGATGGCATCTGGGCACCCTCCAACAAAAGGGCCTAGTTCCCACCTAATCTCCCTACAGTGGATCCCACCATTGCACACGTAAACAGAGATTCCACTCACTCTTTAATATTAACAGAGAGCCCATGAGCATCAGTCACAGCAGGAAACTTGAAAGACAGAGACCAACACAGCCAAAAGGAAAAGAAGGAAATGGGCGGCACAGAGGAAAGAAGAAAACCTAGAATTAATATTCTCAGAGACATGAAAGAAGACAATTTAAAGAACAGAGAACAAGAGCTCTTGGAAACTAAAGTTATAGTTGAAATTTTAAAACCTGACAGAAGGGTTGGAAGTTAAAGTTGAAGAAAACTCCCGGAATGCAAAACAGAAAGATAAGAAGACCGAAAGTTCAGAAGAGAATCCATACAGGATATCCAACATGCACTAAGAGAAGCTCCACAAAGAATGAGGAAAATTATCAAAGACATAATGCTGGAAAATTTCTCCAAACTAAAAGACACAGATTTCCAGACTGAAAGGGCCGTCCCAGGTGCTAAAATTATTTGTTATTTTAATCTGAATGGTGACCATATGGGTGTATATATATGTAAATTTATTTGAGCTGTTCACTTAAGCATACACTTTACTACACATAGTTTAAAGTTCAATATAAGAAAATGAAATGGTGAACTTCAAGATCATGTTGAAAAATAACATGGACGTATGCATGTCTAAGAACACATCAGAATAAGAACACTCGCATGATTTCCAGTTATATAATCCCGTTCTCTCCTAGAATGCTACAAATGACAATATCCACATCAGTCAATACTGAGAAATCTAACGTCTGAGATACAGTTCTTCCAGGGCACCTGCAAGTATTTTATGGGTTGTTAATATGGCTACATAATGCCAAGTATATGTTATTTTTCTATTTGTTTAGATAAAACAGGTAATAATGTCAAAAACGGGAGGAGGGTCCCTCTAAGTGCCCAGCACAATGAATGAAAAAAGACACATACCAAAGCGGTCACAGTGAAAATTTCACACACACGAGAGGTAAAGATAACACTAGGGATAAAGATAGGATTTCTCCAAAGAGAAAAAATAGGTCACATACAGAGTCCAGAATCAGAATGGCATAGGATCTCTTGACAATAACTCTGAGAAAAAGAACTCCACATACTGATTTAACCCAACAATTGTTACATGACTACATTGGAAGGAGGGGGAAGGCCAGGTATATATACATAAGGGACTCACAACTGAAGTAAAAGTGCTAAATATTCATCATCTACTGTAAGAAGTCAATTTGAATATCTGTGATGGATAAATCAAGATACAGCAGTGCATGTAGTACACCACTCGGAAAAATAGAAGCAACCCGAAATAAACAGCTCAGGAGTCTTAACTGGTTGCCTCTGGTGAGTGAGATCAGGGTGGGGAAAAAGGTGAGGTGGGGGGCTTCCCTGGTGGTGCAGTGGTTAAGAATCCACCTGCCAATGCAGGGGACACGGGTTCGATCGCTGGCCCGTTAAGACCCACATGCTGTGAAGCAACTAAGCCCGTGCGCCACAACTGCTGAGCCTGTGCTCTGGAACCCATGCTGTGCAACAAGTACAGCCATGACAGTGAGAAGCCTGCGCACCCCAAGGAAGAGTAGCCCCTGCTTGCCTCAACTAGGGAAAGCCCACGCACAGCAACGAAGACCCAATGCAGCCAAAAATAAATAAAATAAATAATTTTTTTAAAAGGGTGAATTGCATGGTATGTGAATTATATCTCGATAAAGCTATTTTTTAAAAAAGTGAGTTTGGCTGGGGCAGAAAAGAGACATACCAATTTTTCCTATCTATGCATTCAGGGTGACACAAGAAAATGGTATTATCAATAACTGTCTCTGGGGAGTGGAGTCAGAGGTAGGACGGAAACTTACTTTCCATGGTATATCCTTCTGAATTAATGTTTGCTATGGTTTTATTTAAAAGTAATTTAAAACACGATTTCAAAATAAAATAATGAATAGAAAACACTTCATTTTATAAATGGGTTCATAAACAACTAAGTTAACGAACATATAGCTAAATCTGAGAGGTAGTAATCTAGGGCAACATGAAAGGAAAGGGACTCTGACCATTAAATGTTATCATACTGGTACAATGTTAGGATGATTAGCAAATGCAGGGACCTTAATTGCCAGAATCTTAATTTTGAACCAGAAGACACTACAGAAATTATGTAGTTCAACTTCTTCATGATGAAATCGAATTGCTTCATGAGAAAACCGAAGTCCAGGGAGGCCAACTGAATAAATGTCCAAGGGCTCATAATCAATGGCCAAACTGTAACCCAGATCCTCTCAATCCTAGGAACTAGCTACCTGTTAGACCATACCAGACAGCATCCTTCTGAAGAGTCCATGCACTAAACAGAAAATGGCAATTTCAAGACCAAGCTACCAGTCACTAACATTTCAAAGGAATTTTATTGCTCACCTGTTAGGGCAGAGAAAAAAATAAACTGCAAATAATGCCCACAACTACCACTGAGGTCACTAGGACAGCAGAACTAAACCCTATGACTGTAATCCTTAAATAAGAAAGTATTTTCCAATTTCCCAGAAACCTCTTGATTTGCAATTTGTTCCCAGAAATTGTGGCAGACGAACGCTGTAAGCTCACTTACCCGGAAAGCACTGCATGCTGCCCCAGACAGTCCACAGACATTGCAGTTGCCTGTGAGAGAGAACACAGATTCAGTTCTGCCAGCAAAGCCAGCTCAGGTTAGAGAAGACAGGCAGGTAGACACCTGTGGGTCTTCCTCTTCCCGTGGCCCAGGCAGTCCCCGGCTGGCAGTTCTCTACAGTGGATACCTTAACCCCCTTCTAATTCTCATTCAAATCTCACATTCACCTTCCACAATAGGGCAGCAGTTGTCTGTTCTCCCTGAGACCAGGGCTACACACAATCTAACCTGGGACATCTTTCTCTCTCTCTCTCTCTCTCTCTCTCTCTCTCTCTTTCACACACACACACACACACACACACACACACACACATATACACACATACACACACCATCCATGCCTTCCCAAAGGGCATGGACTCCTCCTCCAAGCCGAATGGCAATTGGTAATATTCAAACACCACCTCTGCTGAATCCACGGTCACATTCTTGTCATTGAGATGCCCAGTTCCCATTTAATCTGAGATTTCCAGCACCTTTTACTGCCTTCCATTTCCCAGGTCTCCCAGTTCCTAGGGATCACCATCTTTTCAGGATCTGATGTCCAATTTCCCAAAGACCACACCGAACCAAACAAATCTACATTCAGGCTGGAGCGTGAGGCTAATTTTAATCATGGGAGTTATAGCCCTAAATTCTCTTATTTGGACAAGTTCAAGTCCTGCTGTATTCTCAGGGCATTATCTGCAACAGTTTGTGCCGTTGTTTGGTTATTAAATGCTCTAAGTTCTTTCCAAGAGTCTATCCAGAGAGAATGCATTTTGTACATTCCGCTACACTCACACATCACAAATGGTAAACAGAAATTCTCTTCCTCACTCTCGCTGGTCTTATTAATGGGTTTCTCACTTGTACACCCTCAAGAAACACGTCACAGGTAACATTAGGGACAAGAAGCCAGAGTGCTTTCACTGGAGGCTGAAAAGGGATTATTATGCATCCTTCATTCCACTAGAGTCATGAGCAGAGAATAGCCCAGCTGGAAAAGCAGGCAGTGAAATGAGATGCCATTTCCAGGACTCTTCTGTGCAATGTATACATTAAGGGTATGAAAGAGGGCAAGATGGTACCTCCAACCAGGGACGGTACCATCTTTCTAGAGTGTGTGTGGTAGCAAGAATCCTAAGGTGGCCCCAAGATTCTGGGTCCTTGGTGTACATACACATTCTCCCCATTATTCAAACACTAATCTAGGTACTGCTACAAACGGATTTTGAGATGTAATTAAAGTCCCAAATCAGTTAACCCTAAGAAAGAGAGACCCGAAACAACCCAAACGCCCATCAGCTGATGAATGAACAAACAAAACGTGGCATATACACACAATGGCATACATGCTACAGTATGAATGAACCTTGAAAACATTATGCTAAGTGAAATGTCAGACAAAAAAGGATAAATACTGCATGATTCCACTTATATGAGGTGTCTAGACTAGGTAAATTCATAGAAACAGCAAGTACAGTAGAGGTTGCCAGGGGCTGGGGGTGTGGGGTGTTATTGTTTAATGAGTACGGAGTTTCCGTTTGAGATGACGAAAAATTTCTTGGGGGAGGGAGGAGGGGGAGATAGAGAGACCTAATCACATCAACTCTTTAAAGCTAAGTCTAGAGGTCAGAGACAGAGGAAGTCAGAGATTTGAAGGGTGAGGGATTGATTTAACATGGAGAAGACTCTTTGCTGCCGGCTGTGAAGATGGACAGACCACATGGCAGAAGCTGAGAGTGACCTCTAAATAACAATCAGCAAAAAACCAGGGACCTCTGTCCTATAACCCTCAGGAACCGAATTCTTCCAACAACCTGAATGAGTTTGTTAGCAGATTCTTCCCTAGTCAGCTGAGCCTCCTGACGAGAACACAGCCAACGGATGCCTGGGTTTCAGCCTATGAGACTGAAGAGAGAAAGCAGTCAGGCAGAGCCTGGATCTCTGACCTACAGTACCGTGAGCTAATAAGTCTTTTTTTTTTTTTTTTTTTTTTTTTTTTTTTTTGGCCACGCTGCACAGCATGCAGGATCTTAGTTTCCTGACCAGGGATCAGACCCATGTCCCCTGCAGTGGAAGCGTGGTGTTCCAACCACTGGACCACTAGGAACTCCCCTAAAGTCATGTCCTTTGACTCAGTAATTCCACCTCCAGAATCTATCCAAAATACAGCCAAAACTTTCATACACAGAGTTGTTGAATTCATGTTATCTATAAGTAAATTATAGATCTCTAGACAATGAAATGTTCTAGAAGCATTAAAGAATGACATAGAAAAATGCAGGAGCCTGCAATGAGAGTATCATAACTCACCATATCACCTTATCAGAGCAAGTTATTTTTTAAGAAGTAAAACAAAAAAACCCACACCTAACTGATATTTCCCTACTCCTATCCCAGAAAGAAAGAGGCCAACGTTATGCTTGCAGGAGCACATGAAGGAGGGTTTGCTAGGCTGTCCCAAAGGGGGAAATGGAGAGAGGGAAGTGCTTTAAGCAAAGAACCTAAAAATAAACTCACCAGAGTAAAAGGTGGTGCTTTGTCAGGGACAAGAATCCCCCTGGAAAGGCCTCAGCACCCTCAGTGCACCCGATGGGGAATGGCTGAGAGATGCTAAGTCTGGGCATCAGGGGTGAAGAACCATAGGGTTCTTGTATGATCTCACTGTAAAGAGAGGAAGGGAGCCCCACAGTGACTGAGAGAGAACCTCCCACCAGCCTGCAGGCAGAGCCCTGCTGCAGATTAAAGACAACTTAGAGGAGTACAGGAAAGTGGTATTTCATTCCTTACTATGAACTAAAATTTAAATCAGCTACTTAGCCTGAAAAAAGTATCCCAAAATGTTTAGATGGTAGTTGTTCCTATGGGATTTTAATTTTATTCCTCTCAATGAGTCTACATTTATGTATTATTTCTATATTTGCATTATTTTATAATAAAAAGCACTTTCTTTCCGAGGCTCCTTCCAACTCTCTTCTCTTTCCATTCCTCTCATCTAGGCCTGAGACTTGGTCTACAGCAACACCCTCCCAACAGTCTACCTTCCCCTCTCCCGTCTCCATTCAACCTAACACTGAACCTCTGAAGACACAGTTCTAATTACATCAATCCACTGCTCTCAAACCTTTGTTGGTTTTTCTCACTCTGAATAAAATCAAGCATAGACTCCTCAGCCTTCAGGTCCTTCCAAATCAGACACTTACAGAATTTCTCAGGCTGACCCACTCTCTACCTGCTCAAGCCACACCCATTCACAGCACTCACCCGATTCTGCAACTCTCCCAATTCTGAAGAGATGCTTAAGCTCTTCCTTCCGCCTAGAAAGTCCTTCTCTCCTACTCTGCTGTTGAAATTCTACTCAACTTTTAAGGCTCAAGACATACCTCCTCTAAGAAGCTCACCCAGCGTCCACCAAGGGGACTCCACCTTCTCCTAAAGTACCTTCCCTGCCCCTCCATCACAGGACTTGCCTTAACTTGCTTTGTGGTACAGTGAGTCCCCTACACATGAATGAGTTCCATTCTGAGAGCAAGTATGTAAGTCCAATCTGTTCACAAGTCCAACCAAGTTAGCCTAGGTACCCAACTAACACAATCAGCTATATAGTACTGTACTGTAAAAGGTTTATAATACTTTTCACACAAATAATACATAAAAAACAAACAAACAAAAAATAGAGACAACATTTTTAATCTTACAGTACAGTACCTTGAAAAGTACAGTAGTACAGTACAACAGCTGGCATACAGGGGCTGGCATCGAGGGAACAGGCAAGAAGAGTTACTGACTGCAGGAGGGAGAGGAGGTGGGAGATGGTAGAGCTGAAGGATCGCCAGCAATAGGAGACGGAGGGCAAGCTGCAGTTTCACTCACGCCTGATGTAGATGGAACGCACGTTCACATCTTTGAAAGTTCGCAACTTGAAGGTTCGTTTGTAGGGGACTTACTGTAGTTACTGCTGTGCACATTGATCCTCTCCCATGAGCTGTGAGCCCCTGCAGGTGAGGGCCTATTTCATTTCTCCCAGAGCTCCCAATGAGGTACTTTGTGAATGCAGTCACTCTGCACACATCTGATAGTTTTGAAGATGGGTCAGAACCAGGTGAAAATCAGGGTCCTCCCAGCTCGGAATGTGCCGACATCTCAAAGTTTTTCAGTAGTTTCCCTTGCTAATTTATCACCCATGAATTTATCTATACTTCTCCAGTTCCCTCACTTTTTTAATACCTCCTAGGATAATGAACTTTGATAGTTCATTGCCTGCTGTGGGAAACCTTCTACTGGAATAGAGAGAACTGACGAGCAAAGTTTGTGTACCTTATCCCCACATTTTATGATGTAAAATTCCAACCATACCTTTTCTGAACCTTTGTTTTTAGAAATTGAAAATTCCTCTCCCACCTGCAGGAAACAAACTTATGTTCAGAAATGCTCCCTGTCAAGGTGACATCTTTAGACAAAAGAGAATAAAGTTCTTTACAGCCCTGTCCTTTCTGCAGGATGGTGGCCTTTGCAGCACACTTTAGGAGTCATATGACCTCGACAAAATAAGACTGCCATAGCACTGACAGTGACGGTTGATTCTTACTGGCCTAGAGAAAATGTAATTCATAATGTGGAAAAGAAAAGCTAACTGATGGCTGATAAAAGGTACCATTTCATAAGACTCTGTGAGCCTCTGTACACAAATTGCTGCTGCCCTTGTTCAAAAAAATCATTTTTTCATGAAGGCTGCTGTGTTCTTAAGCATTTGGTCTCACCAATCCAAAGAAATTGACTGCGTTGCATCAAAAGGAAGAAAGTTTCTACATGGCATTTCTGCAGACATAAAACACAGTTCATCTGGTGCAGCAGAAAGGATGTGCATGGGCTTTATGTCAGACTGGATTCAGAAGCCTCTTCTACCACCTCTCCAGTGGACAACAATAAAAAATGGTCCAGCACAGGTTGTCACTGGCCTCCTGCACTGTTGGCTGTTTACTGGCTGTTTTACTTGATCATGTGGCAGCATCAGAACTCATGATCACTCCCTCCTTAAAACCACTGGCTTCGTGACATGACTGCCTCCTGGACTCTTCCTAGCTTTGGACACTTGAAGAAACAGCTAGGAAAGTCTGTTCCTAATTCATCCATTTCTTCCTGTCTCTGCCTCAGCTCAGGCCTTTGTCGGTCCTCCCCTGGACAGGGACACCCGCCTGTCACCAGCCTTGCTCCCTCCACCCTCAGGACTGTTGCAGGACCTACCTCTGGCTATGCTGCTTGCTTGCTCACACTCCCTTAGTGGTTCCCCACAGCCTGAGCATGACATTAAAGATCACTTCAGACCTCTCTTCCTGGGCTTCCTTGGTGGCGCAGTGGTTAAGAATCTGCCTGCCAGTGTAGGGGACACGGGTTTGAGCCCTCATCCAAGAAGATCCCACATGCCGCAGAGCAATTAAGCCCGTGCACCACAACTACTGAGCCTGAGCTCTAGAGCCCACAAGCCACAACTACTAAGCCCACGTGCCACAACTACTGAAACCCGCACACCTAGAGCCCGTGCTCCGCAACAAGAGAAGCCACAAAAATGAGAAGCCCGCGCACTGCAATGAAGAGTAGCCCCCACTCGCCACAACTAGAGAAAGCCTGTGTGCAGCAATGAAGACCCAACGCAGCCAAAAATAAATAAACAAATTTTTTTTTTTTAAAAGAAGGAAAGTGTAGTGGTTTAAAAAAAAAAAAAAAAGGGCTTCCCTGGTGGCACAGTGGTTGAGAGTCCGCCTGCCGATGCAGGGGACATGGGTTCGTGCCCCGGTCTGGGAGGATCCCACATGCCGCGGAGCGGCTAGGCCCGTGAGCCATGGCAGCTGAGCCTGCGCGTCCGGAGCCTGTGCTCCGCAACGGGAGAGGCCACAGCAGTGAGAGGCCCGCGTACCGCAAAAAATAAAAAATACTGGGACTTCGTGGTGGTCCAGTGGTTAGACTCCATGCTCTCAATGCAAGGGGCAGAGGAGACATCTGTCTGAGGAGACGTGACAACTAAATATAATGTGGTATCCTGGATGGAATCCCAGAACAGAAAAAAGACATTAGGTAAAAAGTAAGGAAATCTGAGTTAAATATGCATTTTGGTTAATATATCAATATTGATTCATTAACTGTGGAAAATGTACCATACTAGTGTAAAACGTTATTAACAGGGGAAACCTATCAATAATTACTTCAAATGTAAAAGGACTAAATTCTCCAATCAAAAGACAAAGAGTGACTGAATGGATAAAAAAAGCAGGACCCATCTATATGCTGCCTATAGGATACTCGCTCTAGATGGAAGGACATACAGACTGAAAGTGAAGGAATGGAAAAAGATATTCTATGCAAATGGAAACCAGAAGAAAGCTGGAGTAGCTATACTTCTATCAGACAGAATAGACATTAAAACAAAGACTGTTAGCAGAGACAAAGATAGGTGTTACACTACCAAATGTAAAATAGATGGCTAGTGGGAAGCAACTGCATGGCACAGGGAGATCAGCTCGGGGCTTTGTGACCACCTAGAGGGGTGGGTTAGGGAGGGTGGGAGGAAGATGCAAGAGGGAGGGGATATGGGGATATATGTATACATATAGCTGATTCACTTGGTTATATAGCAGAAACTAACACAACACTGTAAAGCAATTATACTCCAATAAAGATGTTAAAATAAATAAACAAATAAATAAATACCAAAAAAAGATAGGTGTTACATAATGATAAAGGGGTTAATCCAACAAGAGGATATAATATTTATAAACATTTATGCACTAAATATAGGAGCCCCTAAACATATAAAGCACATATTAGCAGGCCTAAGGGAAGAAACAGACAACAATATAATAATATTAGAGAATTTTAATGCCCAACTTGCCTCAATGGATGGATCATCCAGATAGAAGGTCAATAAGGAAACATCAGCCTTAAACAACACATTTGGTCAGATAGACATAACAGTTATATCTAAAATATTCCATCCAAAAGCAACAGAACAGGGACTTCCCTGGTGGTCCAGTGGTTAAGAATCCACCTTCCAATGCAGTAGACGCAGGTTTGATCCCTAGTCAGGGAACTAAGATCCCACAGGCCACAGGGCAACTAAGCCTGTGCACCACAACTAGAGAGAAGCCCATGTGCTGCAATTAGAGAAGAAGACTGTGCACCACAACAAAAGATCCTGCATGCCACACCTAAGACCAGACACAGCCAAACATAAAATTAAAAAAAAAAAAGCAACAGAATACACATTCTTCTGAAGTGTGCATGAAAAATTTTCCAGGATAGATCATATGTTAAGCCACAAAACAAGTCTTAATAAATTTAAGAGGACTGAAATCATATCAAGCATCTATTCTAACCACAATGGTATAAAATGAGAAATTAATTACTCAAACAAAACTGGCAGAAAATTCACAAATATGTAGAAATTAAACAACATGCTACTGAACAACAAATGGGTCAAAGAAGAAATAAAAAGAAATTTTAAAAATACCTTGAGACAAAGAAAAATGGAAATATACAAAAAATTGTGGGATGCAGCAAAAGCAGTTCTAAGAGGGAAGTTCATAGCAATAAATGTCTATCTCAAAAAACAAGAAAAGTCTCAAATAAACAACCTAACTTTACACCTCAAGGAACTAGAAAAAGAACAAAAGAAGCCCAAAGTTAGTAGAATGAAAGAAAATAACAGGGACTTCCCTGGCGGTCCAGTGGTTAAGACTCCACACTCTCAATGCAGGGGGCATGGGTTTGATCTCTGGTCGGGGAAGTTCCGCATGCCACATGGAGCAGCCAAAAAAAAAAAAAAAAAGACAATAGAGAAGATCAATGAAACTAAGAGCTGGTTCCTTGAAAAGATAAACAAAATTGACAAGCTTATGGCTAGCCTCACCAAGAAAAATCGGGAGAGGGCTGAAATAAAATCAGCAATGAAAGAGGACATAGTACAACTGATACCATAGAAATACAAAGCATCATAAGAGACTACTACGAACAATTATATACCAACAAACTAGACAACCTAAAAGCAACGGGTAAATTCCTAGAAACTTACAATCTACTAAGATTGAATCATGATGAAACAGAAAATCTGAACAGACTGATTACTATTAAAAAGACTGAATCAGGGCTTCCCTGGTGGCGCAGTGGCTGGGAGTCCACCTGCTGATGCAGGGGACACGAGTTTGTGCCCCAATCCAGGAAGATCCCACATGCCGCGAAGTGGCTGGGCCCGTGAGCCATGGCCGCTGAGCCTGCGCGTTCGGAGCCTGTGCTCCACAACGGGAGAGGCCACAGTAGTGAGAGGCCCACGTACTGCAAAAAAAAAAAAAAAAAAAAGACTGTATCAGTAATCAAAAACCTGCTAACAAACTAAAGTCCAGGACCAGAGAGCTTCACTGGTGAATTCTACAAAACATCCAAAGATTTAATACCAAACCTTCTCAAACTTTTCCAAAAACCGTAAGAGCAGGGAACTCTTCCAAACTCATTTTATGAAGCCAGTATTACCCTGATACCAAAACCAGATAAGGACATCACAAGAAAAGAAAATTACAGGCCAATATCCCTGATGAACACAGATGCAAAAATCCTCAACAAAATATTAGCAAACTGAATTCAACAAGACATTAAAAGGATCATAGTGTGACTTATTCCTTGGATGCAAGGATGATTCAATAACCACAAATCAGTCAATGTGATACACCACGTTAACAAAATGAAGAATAAAAATCATATGAACATCTCAATAGATGCAGAAAAAGCATTTGACAAAATTCAACATCCATTTATGATAAACACTCTCAACAAAGTAAATATAGAGGGAACATACCTCAACATAATAAAGTCCATATATGACAAGCCCACAGCTAACATCATACTCAACAGTGAAAAACTGAAAGCCTTTCTTCTAAGATCAGGAACAAGACAAGGATGCCCACTCTTGTCACATCTATTCAACACAGTATTGGAAGTCCTAGCCAGAGCAAATTAGGCAAGAAAAAGAAATAAAAGGTATCAAAATTTGAATGGAAGAAGTAAAACTGTCACCATTTGCAGAAGACACGACATTAAATACAGAAAACTCTAAAGACTCCATCAAAAACCTGTTAGAACTAATAAACGAATTAAATAAAGTTGTGGGATACAAAATTAATACACAAAAATCTGTAGCATTTCTATACACTAATATACACTAATACATCATCAGGACAAGATATAAAGAAAACAATCCCATTTACAATTGCATCAAACAATCCCATTTACAACCTAGAAATAAATTTAACCAAGGAGGTGAAAGACATGTATACTGAAAACTATAAAACATTAATGAAAGAAATTGAAAAGGACACATACAAATGTTAAGATATCTTGTGCTGGGACTTCCCAGGTGGTCCAGTGGTAGAGAATCTGCCCTCCAACGCAGGGGACACGCGTTCGATCCCTGGTCAGGGAGCGAAGATCCCACATGCCGCGGGGCAACTAAGCCTGCGTGCCACAACTACTGAGCCTGGGAGCCTCAACTAGAGAGACCACGTGCTGCAAACTACAGAGCCCATGCACTCTGGAGACTGCGCACCACAACTAAAGAGAAAACACACACGCCACAACTAGAGAGGAGCCCGCACACCACAATGAAGAGCCCACCCACGGCAACAAAAGATCCCGCCTGCCTCAACGAAGATCCCACGTGCTGCAACTAAGACCCAACACAGCCAAAAAAAAAAAAAAAAATTTTAAAAAAAAGGACTTCCCTGGTGGCGCAGTGGTTAAGAATCCACCTGCCAATGCAGGGGACATGGGTTCCAGCCCTGGTCCAGGAAGATCCCACATGCCCCTGAGCAACTAAGCCCGTGCACCACAACTACTGAGCCTGTGCTCTAGAGCCAGCAAGCCACAAGTACTGAACCCGCATGCCACAACTACTGAAGCCTGCACACCTAGAGCCCATGCTCTGCAACAAAGAGAAGCCACCATAATGAGAAGCCTGAGCACCGCAACGAAGAGTAGCCCCCGCTCGCCACTAGAGAAAGCCCGTGTGCAGCAACGAAGACCCAACGCAGCCAAAAATAAATAAATACAATAAATTTATTTTTTAATTAATTAATTAATTAAAATACACTGTTTCGGGCTTCCCTGGTGGTGCAGTGGTTGAGAGTCCGCCTGCCGATACAGGGGACACGGGTTCGTGCCCCGGTCTGGGAAGATCCCACATGCCACAGAGCGGCTGGGCCCATGAGCCATGGCCGCTAAGCCTGCAGGTCTGGAGCCTGTGCTCCGCAATGGGAGAGGCCACAACAGTGAGAGGCCCACGTACTGGAAAAAAAAAACACAAAACACTGTTTCAGTCACACTAGCCCCATTTCAAGTGTTGAAGAGCCACATTTCCATCATCTCAGAAAGTTCTAGTGGATGGTGTTGCTCTAGAAAACTATCGCTAAGCTTTCTTAGCATTCACACTCATCGATTCCAGGGACCACTTCAGAGTAGATGCCAAGCAGCACAGCTTCCTCACTATTAATCGGTGAAAGTAACATCTGTTTTATAAAGTAAATGACACATATAAAATGCAAAAAAGTTACACCTTTCAGACTGGGGTTTTTCTCTGAAAAACCTAAAAGCTTTAAATTTTTTAAATGATTTTTAAAAGTGGTGGGGTCACACCAACGAAGACCCAATGCAGTCAAAAAAAAAAAAGGGTGGTGGGCTGTTTGGAAAAGTTTATTGTTCTGCCTTTTCAGAAAGGCGGTGTGAAGAGTTTTAACTTTTTCTTTCTACATTAATGAAATAGTTAATAAAATGAGTCCCTACCCCTCCCAGTGATCACCAAAATCAACTACAAAACCATACTAATTCACACTAAGACTCACCCTTCCAAATGAATAGAAAAATCAGAAAGAAAAACAGAAACTCCCACAAGGCAGTTAAATTACCCAATTTAGTTTGTTCTCTTACTATGACAACTGCTGTTTAGGTTTAATTATTTGATACGACTTCATAGCATCCTAATATATGTGTCAACACCCTCTCTGCAGGTCTTTTCAATTACATCCGTGTAGAGAAGCAGGGGTGAGACTACCTGGGTTTCTGTGAAAATTAAAGGGTTTGCAGATTAGTAGCTTCCAAATTACCAAGCTCAGAGGTAGGACACATGATTCTTTTCTTAGTCCCCAGTGAAAGCAATTAACAAAAAGGGTAACAGGAATATGGTTCTTTTCCCCTGGGAGTCTGGCATCTTTCTTCCTCCCAGAGACACCATGCTGACAGTGCAAAGTGCTTTAGGATCCTTTCACCCAAATGCGGTTGCTCAAACTCTCCATGGGCACTATGTATCAAGGGCAGCCATAGAGCAAATTGGTGGGAAGTTCTCCCCTCATGCATCTTTACGGCAAAAGAAGGGATAGGTTTTAGAAAGAAGAAACCACATCACCCCCTTATCGTAAATCCAGATTCCCCTTCAGTATAAATCACCTGCGCACCAACACAGTGCCTGGTACAGTGTGCACCTGTCAAAAGCTCAATAAACCCTTACTGAAAAAATGACTGAATGAAAGTCTGGCACACTGAAGGTATTCAATAAATTATGTGTTCGATACATGAAGAGAATCACCAACACACTGTCCTAGGTGCTGGGGAAAGGGGGGCATGATATTTATTGTAAAACGACTGTATGACAGGCTCATACAGTATGAAGCAGAGTAGTGTAATGAGCACAACAAGGCCCTGGGGCCAGACGCCTGTGTTCAAATCCCAATGCGACCACATAATGGGAGGCCTTGGCCAAGTCACTTGGGATCAGACAAATGGGGATCAGCTTCCCTGTTGGGGAAAAAAAAAAAAATCTACTTATCTAGCATGGTTCTTTCATGAATTAGAAAAAGGAAATGTAGATCACTTAGCACAAGGCCCGGCATATGGAAGGAATGAAATAGAAAAATGGTAAAAATTCCTAGTAAATACTAGCGTTCCTTTGGGATTACTATGTGTCCAGCACTGTGCCACACATTCTAAATGTATGACCTCAAAATTCTCACAGCAACCCTATGAGGTAGGTACGATTCGCACCTCTTACAGGTGAGAAAACATGCGCAGAGGGTGATGACAGGCTAAGAGCTGAGGCGGGATTCGAACGCGGGCAATACATGCAGTGCATACTCCTATTCACCTACGGTATTTTCCACTATCCTAGCATCAGTAACCACTTAAAAGCTTAGGCGCGAAACAGGCACTTTGCATGCAGTTTTTTTTTTTTATCGAATCCACTCCAAAGACCTGTGAGGCAGGGTTAAGTCCATGCATCTGAGGCTCAAATAAGTTCTGCGACTTGCCCAAAGTCACTAGGCGCAGGGGTACCTAAACCCCCTCGCTCACCACCGTGGTCATGGGAAGCCTCCCCTCAGCGCTCAGTAGCGCGCAATCTCTGCAGTTCGATGTCCCCAGGGAGACGCCACTCCCGGTATCCACGAGGGGAACCCCGAAACCCCGCCCATGCCAGCCCCAAACACCCACAACGGTCATCAAGGATCCCCTCACCCGCTTGGGTCTGACAGGTCCGGGTCACTCCCTTGCCCATCTCTCCAGCCCGGACTGGGGGTCGCCCCGCCGCCCCCAAGAACGACCCGGCAGCGTGGGGGAGGGGAACCAGGAAGGGCGCATGCTTAAAAGGCTCCATTAGGCCCCGAGCTCACCTGGGAGTCGCGGAACTCCACCACCACGTTCTCGCTGCTCCATCGCGCCGCCATCTCCCGCGCCCAGACTCGGCGGTCCCAGGACTACGCGTTCCCACCCACGACACCCGCGTTCCCGGGTTCGGTGAGCCCCACGCAGCCCCGAGCCAGTCCAGCCACGCCCCGTCCCCCCTTCCGTCTGGCTGCAAACCATTGGCTGACCCAAACACTGGCTCCGCCCCCTCTTCCCGGATTATCCAATTGCGGCACCGAGCCTGCCCCAAAACAGACACGCCCCCTTACTTCGTCACTCGGCTAGAGTCACCCACGCTCCTCGCGCCTGTGAATACACGCCCCCTGCCGCGAGCTCTGCCGGGAGTTGTAGGCCAAGGTCTAGCCACTTGTGGGCAATCCGCGAAGAGCTTGCAGGTTAAGGTTTGGACGAGGGGAGGCACCTCTCTGTCTCCTCGCTGGTGTCCTTCGCAAGGCCCAGGCCGTATATAACCAAAGCCCGACATTAGTGCAAACCAGTGGTTACCTCTTCCCCTGAGGCCTGCCACAAAGGCATTGGAAAGAGTGAATTGTTTTATACAGTACAGCGGCGCCTGCCAAAGTATCCAAGGACCCAAGGGATCTCCGAAGGCAAAACAATTTTCATAGTCATACAAAGAAGTTATTTGCCTTTTTCATTTTCTTTCACCAGTGTACAATGGAGTTTTCCAGAGGCTACATGATACATATTAGTAACAGATTGAACGTAGAAGCAGATGTGAAAATCCAGTGGGTTTCTGTTAAGCCAGACATTAAAGGGATTTGCCACTCTTCTCACAAAACCATTATTTTGGAAAATAGTTATTTTTTACTTACAAAATGTGTTATTGATGTGAATGCACATTGATGTTTAAATAAAATATATATTTTTTAAGTTCTCAGTTTTAATTTCTGATGTACTAGACATCTCCCACACAAAAGTTCTGGAGGGTTATTAATGATTTTTAGGAGTGTAAAGAGAACCTGAGATCAAAAAGTTGGAGGACTGCTGTGCTAGTACAGGGAGTGGTGATTAAGAGGTTCTCTTTTTCAGCCCCAGCCTCTCAAATCCTGGGCTTAACTGGCTTAGCCTCAGTTTCTCTATAGAAGGAAGAAGTTTGTTTGCTTGTTGCAAGGAGTTAAGCAAGCATAGGGCCTGGAATATAGTCAACACTCAAGTGTAAGCTATTATTATTGTTGTTAATATTAACTCTATTTCTACATGCAAGTTGTTGCATGAATAGAGATAAGAAGGCTTCCTTTCCCTCCTAGAGTGTTGGATATAATGGGGAAGACAGACTTGTCAACAGGTTAGGGTGACCAACTCATGCCAGGAAGCTGCTCAATGTGGGCAAACAGAGACAGTTGGTCACTGTACAACAGGTATACACTCGGCAGAATTGTGTTTTATAAAAGCAACGTGCCAGGAGAGAACAGCTTAAATGGGAGACATGACATAGCATCCTGAAGACCGTGACATTTGAGCTTTTCAGTATATTATTAGGATTTTTGATAGAGTCCACTATCAGAAAAAGTACTTCAGCATCAAAAAGTGTGAAGAGCAGGATGATGTGTTCCAAAGACATAAAGCAGTTCCCCAGTTAACACTCACGACACTGTGCTTCTTTCTTTCCTTCAAAATACACATCACAATATGTAACTCAATATTTGTTTATTGAATATTTTCAAGTTTTAGGAGGAGAGGGACCAGGTCTGTTTTGTTCAGCCCTGCATGGCGACCGCACATACATGGCACTCCATGAATATTGGTCCAATGAATAAATGCGAAAAGCATATATCATGCCCGCACAGCGCTGTCTACATCCAAAGGATGCTCTCTGTGAAACCAAAAGCAATTTCTAAAACTATTCATGGTCTTTACTTGTAGTTCTTTACACCCAGAAAGAAATACAGAATCACCAATAGTTCTCCGTAAAATCCCTTGCTTTCTTTCTCATTCATCTATCAGTTATTATACTCACACAACACAGCCCTTAAAAATTTCCTCCAGCCCTGGCCTCCACACTCCTGCACTGGCTTTTCTTCCTGCCTTCCAGTTTCTTCCCAATTCTCCACCAAAAATGCCAAAGACTGCTCTAGAGAGAAGGGCCTCAGCTCAGAGGGCCAGGAAGGGGAAAAACTGCAAGCCACGTTCAAGGGCACAGAGAGGGAAAGATAAAGAATAGTTTCTAGGTATGCTTATGCCATCACATAGGAATAAATGAATCAATTCATTTAACACCTCATATTCTTATTTATTTGCCTGTTGCTTAGGATGTAGTAGGTGCTCAATAAATATCCACTGAATGAGTGGTTAGCAAATAGTCAGGTACAACTGTAACTTAGGGTAGGTGACAGGATGTAACAAAAAGTACAGCTAGAAAAGTTGAAAAGGGCTATTAAGGAAGGGTCCTGCTTAGGCTTTGAAGTTTTATTTTGGATAGAGATAGAGGTAGAGAGAGAGATTTCAAAGTTCTCTGTCTATATACAGCTTAGTAATTCCTTTCCCACTAAAACCAGTAGGACTGCCCCTGCCCGAGCATTTCTGCAACCCTCCCCCACTCCCACCTCTTTAGTTCATTTTTGTCTAGTTCTCAAAATCTGCTTGTCATGGTTATTAGGTACAGAAAGTACTTTGGGTTTCAAATCCTTGGTTCTCTCTGTTCTCCCAGTGTCTTGTTTCTTGAATGTGAAAAAGGCAAGGTAGAATTTTTGAGGGAGGGACCATGAGCCCCTTTCTAATTTCCTCCTCAGCCCTTCTTTCCGTCTCCCACCCACGCTGTCACCACGAAAGAGTAAGGATTCCAGAGCTAAGTCTAGAGCTCTCTGCTTGCTTCTTCACTAGTGTGCTCCCCTGAGATCTGCATATGAATATCCTGAGTAAGAGACTGGAGACCATTGAGGTGTCCCTTGTCAAGCAGACCTCAACTTGCTGACCAGGCCACAGAGCCCTTATCACCAAACAATGTCTTTTCAGAAGGTCACTTGCTAGCCACGCCACAGGAAGGAAGGGTCTGTGGCCAACCCAGAAATCCAGGGCTCTGGCTGGCTCTTATCAGCAGCTAGCCTTGCAAGTCTGAGCAGGATCCTTTATCTTTCTGGTCCCCTGTTTCCTCTTCTGTAGAATGTGGAGTTAGCTGACCCCTCAGTCTCTCTACATCTGGGAATCTTGGAACCCTGCCCTGAGCTCTACCAGTAATTTCCCTCTTTTCATCAATCAACAAATATTTGTGGATGTGCCCACATGCTCTGGCTCCTTGCTATATGCATTTGGTTGACCATTACCCTGATTTTCTCTATTTACATTTTCTCTTTTCAAGCAAAACGATTAAAAACCTAAAGAGCTATGAGAGGCCTGGGAGAAAGTTTCTTACTTGGAGATATTCGTCCATGCCATCCCCACCCTGGCTATTTCCCAGGAGTAGGCCCTAACAAGCCATTTCCCCCATTTTCTGAACACTTCAAGTCCCAGACTTACATTTTTTTTTTTAATTTATTTATTGGGGCTTCCCTGGTGGCACAGTGGTTGACAGTCCGTCTGCCGATGCAGGGGACACGGGTTCGTGCCCAGGTCCGGGAAGATCCCACATGCCGCGGAGCGGCTGGGCCCGTGAGCCATGGCCGCTGAGCCTGCGCGTCCGGAGTCTGTGCACCGCAACAGGAGAGGCCACAACAGTGAGAGGCCCGCGTACCACACACACACAAAAAAAATGTATTTATTTTTGGCTGTGTTGGGTCTTTGTTGCTGCGCGCGGGCTTTCTCTAGTTGCGGCGAGCGGGGGCTACTCTTCGTTGCTGTGAGAGCCTGATCAGCTGAGAGCCTGATCTACAAAGGTGAAGCCCCTGCTCTCTGCAATGTGATGACACTAAATTTAGGTGGCCTGTGGGACCTCGAGTGGCAGCCTTTCTCAGGCAATGCCCTTGTTATCTCCTTGTGCAGTTATTCATATGACAAATTTCCCCCTGAAATGAAAATATTAAGATACAGAGCAGGGAAAGTTCAATCATTCAGTAGCTTGATTCTGTCCTTTACATCTTAGAAAGAGGGACTCATGGCATAACAACAGGCATCCACTGAGACTTGAAGCCTCAGATTTGTTTCATTTCATCGTTTGTTTCATCAAGAGCCCTGTACGTATTTTGTTCCAAGTTTCTCCTGTGGGTTCTTGGTTTAAAGTTAACAGGTCTGGAGAGAGTGGCAAGTCATTCTGGATACTCTTTTTTTTTTTTTTTAATGTATTTATTTTTTCTACTTTTTGGCCACACCACGCAGCATGTGGGATCTTGGTTCCCCAACCAGGGATCGAACCTGTGCCCCCTGCAGTGGAAGTCAGAGTTTTAACTGCCAGACCACCAGGGAAGTCCGCATTCTGGACTCTCTTGATGCAAGGATATCAGATGCAAGAACGGCCCCAGCTAGACTTGGGACCTCTGTTTTATTTTTTATCTTCATGCTCTCACTTACCCTGGGCGAACTGCTTCGTGGCTCTCCTTCAGCTGTGAAACAGGGTTAATAAATCACTAACCCACCTACCAGAATAGTCAGGAGAAAGAGCTGATAAAATCAGCATTGACTGTAGCCAATATTTTATAATAACTATAAATGGATATAACCTTTAAAAATTGCAAATTACTATGGTATACACCTGACATATAATATTGTAAATCAACTATACCTCAATTTTAAAATATCTTTATTTATTTATTTTGGCCATGCTGCATGGCATGCGGGATCCTAGTTTCCTGACCAGGGATAGAACACCGGGCCCCCTGTGGTGGAAACACAGAGTCCTAACCACTGGACCACCAGGGAAGTCCCTATACCTCAATTTAAAAACAAATCAGCATTGCCAAAGCCATTTGCCTTTACAATGTCAGTGCATAACAATGGTGCAAAACCCCGGTTTTGAACATCACCTTGAAAAATGTAAGTCTGGGGGAATTACATGGTGCCAGATGTGAGAGAGACTAGCTTATGATAGTAGATTGGAATATACAACTTAAAGGCAAATTATTAATATACAAAAAGAAATAGAGCTGTTAAGCAGATCTAATCTTTTTCACCCCGTTGGAAAGCATAGAGAGAAAATGAAATTGTCATGCAAAGATTCCTTGATGGGCATGTTCACTGTAAAGCTTAGAAGTCCAGCTTTGCTCCTTCCAGCTGTATGACTTTTCAGTGTCCATGTGGTATATCCTTTTTTTTAAGATTTTTTTTTGATGTGGACCATTTTTAAAGACTTTATTGAATTTGTTACAATATTGCTTCTGTTTTATATTTTGTTTTTTTGACCGCAAGGCATGTGGGATCTTAGCTTCCCGACCAGGGATCGAACCCGCACCCCCTGCATTGGAAGATGAAGTCTTAAAGCATGTGGTATACACTTTCTATATACCTCTATCTCTTTCTCTCTCTCTCTCTCTCTATTTAAATTTACATGGTTGAAACACTAAAATACAAAAAGGTATATAATGAAATGAAACATTTCCCATCTATCCTCTCACCCAGCTCTCCAGTTCCTACTGCCCACCCCCCCAAGGGACTACACTATGTTGTTTCATGTTTCCATCCAGTATCTTTATGAATATGTAAGCAAAGAAAAATATAGATCTTTATTTGGGGAGAGGATAAGTTTCTTAATTTTCCAAGTTGGAATCTTCATTAATAATTGGCCTTATTAATCATTATTTTTAATGATAATGATATTGATAAATCTTTCCACAGCTCCCCATCCCCTCAGGATACGGTCCATGCTCCTTCCCATGGCTCCCTGGACCCTCTTGTCAGCTTCTGAGGACCACTTCCTCTCTTTGCAGCTCTACTGCGTCTTTCAGTTCCTTTGAACGTGCTGTTCCCTTTGCTTGGAACATTCTTCTCTTCCTGAAACACAGCTAATGCCCCACCTCCACCCTGCTTTCCCTGGCTAATCTCCAACTCATCTTTTAGGTCTTGGCTTAGAATCACTGTGTCTGTGCCTGTCTCCTTCCATCAGCACCATGGTCTTGAACTCTCATAGCACTTAGTCATTCATTCATTCATTTCACAAACATTTATTGAGTGTCACGTACTTGCCAGGCACTGTTCTAGGCTTTTTTTTTTATTAATTTTATTTATTCGTTTTTGGCTGTGTTGGGTCTTTGTTGCTGCACGCGGGCTTTCTCTAGTTGTGGCAAGTGGGGGCTGCTCCTCGTTGCGGTGCATGGGCTTCTCATTGCAGTGGTTTCTCTTGTTGTGGAGCACAGGCTCTAGGCACAGGGGCTTCAGTAGTTGTGGCTTGTGGGCTCTACAGCGCAGGCTCAGTAGTTGTGGCACACGCGCTTAGTTGCTCCGTGGCATGTGGGATTTTTCCCGGACCAGGGATTGAACCCATGTCCCCTGCATTGGCAGGCGGATTCTTAACCACTGCACCACCAGGGAAGTCCCTGTTCTAGGCTTATTTACCACACTGTACTGTCACTGCCTCCTTTGATACTTCATATATATATATATATATATGTTACTGCACTGTAATTCATAAACCATCAAATTCACACTTTTAAGTGTATAATTCAGTGGGTTGTTTTTTCTTTTTTAGTATATTTACAAGGTTATACAACCATCACCATTATCTAATGCCAGAACATTTTCACCACTCCAAAAAGAAACCCAGTAGCAGTCATTCTCCATTCTCGCCTCCCTCCAGGCTTTCTTTCTGTCTCAATGGATTTGCCTATTCTAGACATTTCATGTAAGTAGAATCAGACAATATAAGATCTTTTGTGATTGGCTCCTTTTACTTAGTGTTTTCAAGGTTCATTCATGTTGTAGCATGTATCAGCACTTTATTCTTTTTATGGCTGAATAACAGTCCATCGTATGGATATACCACATTCGGTTTATCCATTCATCAGTTGATGGACATTTAGGTTAGTGTTTCTTCTGAAGCCCTATGAGAACAAGACTCTATATGTCTTTCTGACTATCGTATCCTAGAACTTAGTGCAGTGCCTGGCACTTACTAGAAATTCATATGTTTGGAATTCCCTGGTGGTCCAGTGGTTAGGACACCGTGCTTTCACTGCCAGAGCCCAGGTTTGATCCCTGGTTGGGGAACTAAGATCCCACAAGCTGTGCCACGCAGCAGAAAAAAAAAAAAAAGAAATTCATATTTTGTTCAACATTAAAAAAAAAGTGTTGAATGAATAGGAAAATCAAACGCTAGTTAGATGGTTACAATACTTATTGATTATATATTTATCTCCCCAATAGACATCTGTCAAGGGATCTAGTATCCTCTTTTCTGCATGGTACTGAAATACCCCACTTCTTTCTTCAGGGAGGAAATTGGGTTAAATTTAAACTTTCTTGTTTTTCTTCAGATCACGTATTTGGATCTTAGGTGTATACAAATTCCCCATTTAGGCACTTACAGATAACTTCTTGGGTATTAAAACATTCTGTTTTTGCTACATCATTTCTCATACAGAAATCTCAACTTCTTTCGGCAGGGCTTTTTGCTCACTGCCTCCCCTGCCCTCAAAAGCACTCCATGCTTGCACATAGCCTTCCTCCTGTTTCTTTCCAAGCTGGTCACACTGGGACAATCAATACCTGTGACAGATCAACCTTTCTTTTTTTGGTTTTAATATTTCTTTACACCCTGTTTTGGCTCCTTGATTTGGAAGTATCTGGAGGACATTTAGGGCAAGGAAGTCAGGCCAGGGACTGGGTGATGCTCATAGCCAGCACTCAGCACTTGAAAAATAGTTGTTGAACCAATGAATGGATGAACGAACGATGAATCAGTGAGTGTGAATATGTGAGAGATACATATTCCGAAGTGCAGACTTGGTCAGCAAATATTTATTGAGTACCTACTGTGTCGCAGGCCCTGTGGTGCATGCCAGGATAAATGGTAAACAAAACAGGGGTCCCGCCTTGGACTAGGGAGTTTCTAAAATCACTAGTTCTAGCTGTATTATTCCATTTCCATGTCTATATCTTTTCACTTTTTATCGTACATCTAATGATTTTCAGGATCACATTTTAGCTAAGAAATCTACCCATTTGCTTAAGCCCCAAATAGGAAGTTCTGATCTACTGTCAGCAAAATCTGGAGTCACAAGTGCCCCAGTGAAAAGTACCCCCGAAAAACAAAATCCCCCAAATGCTAAGCTTCCTGACTTTAGGGGTTCTAGGATGGGGAACTCCGATAGAACGGACAGCACGTCCACCAGAGGGCGCTGTGGGGGCAAATTTGTGCCGGGAGGGGAGCTTGACCAGTGACCCTCAAAGCCAGGTAGGCGCCTAGAGTAATTTTTATTCTTCCCTGCGTTTCCTTCCCACCCCTCGAACCATGGTCGCCCCTCCCCCCTATAGGTGGTTCCCCTCTGAATCATCAGCTACTTTCAGGGGCTGAAAGAGGGCTTTTTTGGAAAGACGCCTTGCTTCTGTTCCTGACGCCCCATGTCTCAGGCCAGTCAGTTTCCAGGCGGGCTGGGTGGGTGGGTGGGACCTCTCGGGCGTCAGAGCCCGGCGCTGCAGGGGCCGCGAAGGGGTTAACCCGGCGGGAGGGGGGGGGAGGGGGGGGGAGGGGGCGCGGGCGGCGCCTGCGCTCTGCTTCTCTCCATTGTCTCCACGGCGGCGAGGAGCGCCGGCGAGCGCAGCCCGGGACCGAGCAGGGCGGTGCGGCTGGCGGGGCAGGCGGCGGCGGCGGCGGCTGCGGCTGGAGCGAGAGCGCTACGCCACGCGACCGCGGCTTCCCGAGTTCCGCCTGGCTGCCCAGCGCCGCAGCCCGCCCGAGGCCTGGAGGGGTCCGGGTCGCCGTCCATGGTCGCGGCGTCCTGAGGCGGGGGACGCGCCCGGCGCCCCCAGCCCTCCTCCGCCTCCTGCTGTCGGGCGGGCCGCCTCCTCGGGCGCCTCCCTGCGCCCGCCCGCCCGCTCGCCCGCCGCCTCCCTCCCTCCTTCCTTGCAGCTCCCCCGGCTTTCGGGGGCCCGGGGGCGGCCTGTGGCGCGCCGAGCCCGCGCCGGACTGCGCCTCTTTGGACCTTGAGGGGAAACATGCGTTTGGCTTGGATCGTTTTAAATTCTTAGTTTGGGATCCCCGCTCGCCTGCCTCTTCCGCCCGCGGGTTTTCTTTTCTTTTTTTCTTTTTTTTCCTTTTTTCTTTCCCGGTCTCCTTTTTTGACTCCCTCCCCCTTTATGCTCGCCCAACCCTCCCCCCGCTGCTGAGAAGTGGGGGAGGGTCTCGGCCTCCAGGTTCCCGCCCCACCGGGGCCCGGGCGAGCATGGGGGGCAAGCAGAGCACGGCGGCCCGCTCCCGGGGCCCTTTCCCGGGGGTCTCCACCGATGACAGCGCCGTGCCCCCGCCGGGAGGGGCGCCCCACTTTGGGCACTACCGGGCGGGCGGCGGGGCCATGGGGCTGCGCAGTCGCTCGGTCAGTTCGGTGGCGGGCATGGGCATGGACCCCAGCACGGCCGGGGGGGTGCCCTTTGGCCTCTACACCCCCGCCTCCCGGGGGACCGGCGACTCCGAGAGGGCGCCCGGCGGCGGAGGGTCGGCGTCCGACTCCACCTATGCCCACGGCAATGGTTACCAGGAGACGGGCGGCGGTCACCATAGAGACGGGATGCTGTACCTGGGCTCCCGAGCCTCGCTGGCGGATGCTCTACCTCTGCACATCGCACCCAGGTGGTTCAGCTCGCACAGTGGTGAGTCCGCGGTTGGTGGAGGCCTCAGAGGGTGGAGTGCAAGCGAGGGCGCGCCGGGGCGCCCCACACCTTCGCGCGTGTGCGAAGATTTGGAGGTGGAGTGCGCAACCTGGATCTGTCTGCCTTCCCCTTGGTTTCTGAAGCCAAGGGATGAATGGGATACCCACCCTCTAGAAAAGAGGCTTTCTGAGAGGCTGCGGAGCCGGGCGTATTAGGGCTTCAGGTGTTGGTTCACTTATGGATGCCTATTGAAGTCTCATTCACTGGCATCCCCATCCTCAGGTCTTGTCTGGCTTATCGCAAGTCGGCCTCGAAGCTTTCTTTCTGCAACTGCTGCATTGTGCTTGCCTCACCGGTAACAGAGAGAGAAGGATCCAATTTGACCAAGCGGTGTCTCCTAAACAAAGGGTGTGAAAAAATTGGGGCCAAGTGGTGTTTGGATTAGGGCTCTTGCTCTTGCTGGGAGAGACGGGTGCCCAGTTTTGCCACCCTGCTGGAAATGTGTTTGAATTGTTTAAAGTGGAGCAACTGCTGTCATAGACAGGTGTGGCCTGCTGGATGGAGGGCCCAGCCGGGAGCCTCCCTGGGAGGCTTTGCAGGACCAGGGCCCTGGTTACCCGTGCTGCATGCAGTAGCCTTGGCTCAATGACTCTTGCATCCCTCCATCTTTTTTCTCCCCCTCCATGCTAAGTGCTTGGTCTTCTGGGTATTCTGCATCTTTTTTTAACCAAGAGGTGGCATTTTATTGCCTGACTGTTGGCACATGTCAGGGGGAAAGGAGGATTCAAAGAACCTGGATGAATTCATTTTGTGAACTTCTGGTGACAGGTCAGCGAAAAGCTGGAGGAGGATTTCCCAGGCTGTAACAGGCAGGGCAGAAAAGGCACTGCTCGGTGCTTCTGGAGGAAAACAGGTCTGTCTGCTTAGCTAACCTGAGAAGCCAGGTTAGGCTTCTAGAAAATTGGTCAGAAGGGGTGTGGGGCCGCTATTTGCTAATTGGCAAGTTGCAGTGAAGAAGTTAACATATTCATACTCCTTTGGGAGACTTCAGAAAATTTAGATATTGTGTAGAAGAAAGATTGCTTTATGGAGGATTTATTTGTTGGATCACTGTTCTAGATATTGTGAAATAGGGTAGACTTTTTGTATCTCTATTTCTGTAAACAGTCTTAATCTTTTTTTCAGTTCTTTAAAATAATTGTGAAATCATTTTTAGGGAGAATTAGTGACTAATTTAGGGTAACATTTGAAAGTGGCTTTCAATTGCTAGGATGGAAATTTTTTTTTTTTTTTTTTTTTTGCTAGGATGGAATTTTAATCCCTGAACAGACCTCTAGGTATCATTGGAGCTTCTCTGACCTGCATGCATCCAACTCTGCCCTGAATGAGATGCAAGGCATGACTACCTTTGGTACTTTTAGACATTTGATCAGCTTTAGACATCTTTTTTTTTTAAACATCTTTATTAGAGTATAATTGCTTTACAATGGTGTGTCAGTTTCTGCTCTATAACAAAGTGAATCAGTTATACATATACATATGTCCCCATATCTCTTCCCTCTTGCATCTCCCTCCCTTAGACATCTTGAACTTAATAATATTTCTTATAAAATTTGGTCCAGAAGGAGTCAGGTGTATTTTTGAGATGATTGTAGTTAAGTTTTTAAAAGAACTGTCATTAGTGTCTGATTTTAAGCTGAAGAGTACTGTAAGGAGGTTCTCAAAAAGCACAAGTAGAAATTTTGTGTTGCAAAAATGTAATCTTATAGAGGTTTCTCTGGAGAAGGAGTTCCCTTGCTGAAATTTCTTGTCTGTCTCTTATTAGAAACGTCTTTTTCCTTATTCCACTTCCTTATTCCACAAGTTCCATGCTGGAGCTATGAGCTTAAAATTGGATTCCAAAACAGACTCCTCAGCTATAAAACCTCGAGTTTTTAAAATCTAGTTGTAGTGAGGTTAGGAAGAGCCACTGAACCAGGGACTACAGGAAAAGTTGGAGCATATTAATCCCTTGAGGGATTAATATTAAAATGGGGGGCGCTGTTAATATTTTGGGTAATATAGTTGTTACAGGACCATCCTGTCCTTTTGCAGGACATTGAACATACCTGGCCCTGCCCACTCAATACTCCCACAGATTTCAAAGTGCTCTTTGTGGGGGCGGGGTATCGCCTGATTGAGAACCACCTCCTTAGGGATTTGTTGTTTTATTCAAATAAAGTAATTAGTTTTTCCTGTGCAGCTCATTTGAGAGGAACTTTGATATTTCCGCTCTTCTGCAATGGTGGTTCTATCTCACCTTCTGCAACAGGCCACAGGCTCTTCCTTCCAGGACATCCCCTTCCTCTCTTGTTTGTTGCTGTAAGAAGAGAAATTTTGGAGCCTTGGGGAAGGTCCCAGCAGTTTTCACTCTTGTGTCTTAAGAGTAGAAGAGTGAGGATTTCAGTGCACAGTTGACTAGATGCCTGGAAGTTGATGTGATGTCGTTGCTTGTGTTTTCAAGGTGCTTTTGGAACTCTTCATAGGCTCAGAAAACAGCTGTCAGTGAAATAAGTGGGGGAGTTCAATGAGCTAGAGGCTTCCTCAAAAGGCGCGAGCTGATGTTTTGTCAAGAGGTAGAATACTGGGGTCTCAGCTCCTCCTTGGAGAAGCTGTGACCTTGGACGAGACACCTCACCTCTCTTGAGCCTTGTCTTTGTTATTTTTAAAATACAAATACAGCCAGCCTGTAAAATTTAAAATACAAATACAGCCAGCCTGTAAAAGTTGCTGCCCAAATGCTGCGAGGATACACACGGTCACATTTGCCTTCTCTGGGCTGTGACCCTTGCACGCCCTATTTCCTTTGCCTGGAATGCTTTTCCTTCCATTCCCCCCAGGGATAGCCTTTTATGATCCCTTAGGGCTCAACTTAAATTTCTCCTTAGAGACCACTCTTAAAAATTGGCTCCCTCCTGTCGGTCTCTCCAGTCACTCGCCTGTTACCTTAATAGCACTTAACACACTGTATTTATCCATTTACTCTTTCTGTTTTAAGTTGACTAAATTTTAAGCTCCATGAGAGGAAGACTGTGCCTCTTGACCACCGTTGTAACTCCTGCACTCCATGTGCCAGGCACAAATATTTGTTGAGTGAATGAATTAGAGTGCCGTATGTTCATCGGCTCATTTAATCATCACTATAACTCTAGGAGGTAAAACGTTTTAATTCCCATTTTACAGGTGAAGAAACTGAGGTGTAAAGGGAGGTTAAGGAACCTACACAAGGCCAGATAGCTAATAGGTGGCAGAGTTGGGATTGAAATGCAGCTCTGCCAGCATCAGAATCCACCTGGTCTCTTAGCCATTGCCCTCTACTGCCTCTCAACCTAAAACATGAGGAAGCTGGATAGCGTCATGGAAATTGCACTGCTTGCGTGTCAGAGGGCTAGGCTCCTCCTGCGGTTAGGCTGCTAGTTAACTGCCTGTCTTGTGACCTTGTGCAAGTGAGTCATTTAGCCTCAGAGTCACCATTTCTCCACCTGTAAGATGGAGATAATACCTGTTCTGCTTACCTTGCCGGGTCGCTGTTGTGGTCTCATGAGATGGTGTTTACAAAAGCCAAATAACGTAGAAATGGGAAGTGGTGTTCTTACAGGGACACTTCTAGAGTTCTCTGCCTTCTTTCATCTCTTCAGAAGTTGCTGGACAGAGAGATTTAGGATCGTGTGAACTCTTTCCCCGAAATGGAAGCTAGTGTTCTCTACTGAAATCTGACCTGTATTGTGGGGGCCGTCCATAATAAGAATGCCACTTGAGAAGAGCTGCTTTATAGAATCCGAGTAGAGTCCCTTCTTTTCCACATAAAATGCATTTTGCTATAAGGTGTTTAACTCCTAATGGTTGGGTGGTATTCTGGAGGTCTGGTCATCCATTTGTAGTCCTGTGTATCTCAGAATACAGATTTCTAGATGTGGGGGAAAAAATATAGAGGCTCCACCGTGTTGGAAGGAAGAGGTTGCCTGTTTCCTGGGCCCTAATATAAAATGGCTGGTCATTGAGGTCTCCCTCCAACTTCTTAGTCAGATGCGTGTATACACGTGCATGTGCAGAAAACGAAACTGTTCTCTGTTGTTACCAAGCCATCAACAGGGGCTGATAGATGGTGACTTTTTGGTAAGTCTTTGAACGTGCCAGCAGGATATCTCATGGGTTCTACTTTGCTGCCACTCTAGGGTTCTCAAGTGATTTAATTTTCTCTGTTCTTAAATAATTAGGGAGAGTTGCCAATTCCATCGGAGTGGATCACAAAGCTTCTTTGTGCCTCACTATAGGTGTGCTAGATGTAATGGTTCTCTCCATCGTTTCTGGAAAAGGAAAAGCATTCTGTGGCCTCCAGAGAGCATGATGGGTCCCTGCCCTGCAGAAGTTTTATTCTTAATGAAGACTGGGTTTTCTTGGAAGACTTTTTAAAAAGCAGAGTTTTTTAGCTATTACCATGAGGGCTTATTTTCTATAAAAGAAAAAAACAGTTCCCTTGAGGAGAAGATCGTTTCTTGAAGGTCACAGTTAATTCTCCCTCACTGGAGTTTGAAAGGTGTTGCAAGAAACAGTGGTTTCACTCTTAAAGTGTGTGTTTTATGGGATGTGTACATTTTGCCATTAAACAAAGACACACCCCAACTAGGTCACGAGGAATACTCTCTGAGCCAAGCCACTCTTTACCAGAAATGCAACTCCAGTTCCTTTTGGGGAAAGGAACATGCTTTGTATTTGACAGATGTGACATTCAACCCAAGCTTATTGGGCACCTACATTTTAGCAAACCCAATTTTAAAACTAAACTTCAATTTTGACAGTTTCAAAATTGGAAAAAAGTCATAGGGAAGTGATGGTAACTTAAGCTCTTGGTTTTGCTCTTACTAACCCTTAAGTAGGGGGTGTTTTTAATGACTGGGTCACTGAGGCTGAGGTACCAAAATCTTGAAGTGAGTCCAAAACCTAAATGCTATTCCCCATCTTTTAGAATGATGGATGTGTACACATTTCCATTTGTTTCTTTTCCAAGCTTTGCCATGGCCTTGTCTCAGTCAGATGGTTCCTAGTGATTATGGTGGGTGTAGGCTTGAGTATGAGAATGGACTTCTTACAGGCCTGGCCGTTTTCACCTCTGAATCTTATTTCCTCATAAGAACACAGGTTTATCCTTGAAACCAACAGTTGGGTTCCTGATTTGGATAGGCTAAATGGATGAGGGGTGCATAACCTGAAGACCAACCCTCAAGTGCGAAGCAAATAAAGAACCAGGTTTAATCTGAAAGCCGCAGCTGGGGTACTCTGTAGGCTGATGAGACTGCTTACCTTGAGATCTCCCTCGAGTTGTTGGAATTGAGAGTACAGCCTTCCTCTGTTGGGAGTAAAGAGGAAGGAGGTATTCGCTGTGCCCCGTAAAGAGGAGGCATGGCAAGAATTTATGGTGCACTCCCGGATCTGTAAGGAGAAGGAGGCAGATGGAGACAAGAGCTCTCCTGATCTCTGTGAATGGTTCAAAGGGTTTTCAAGCTTGACTCTGTCCAGTCTTCTCTAGGGTCTCATGAACAATGCAGAGGACAGGACCCCGCTCCCAGAGTTCAGTAGAATCTGAATTTGTAACAAATGATTCTACACATGTAGTCAGAATACCGTCTATATCTGAAGTGCACCCCTACCATGGATTTAACTTTTCTCTCCATAAACAGAGAGAAAGAACTCTGAATGCTTTTCTCATGCATTCATTAGCATCACTTTCAGTATCACTAAACTAGTCAGATATTTCCCAGGCAGAATACATACAGATCTTCTTTTCTATTGCTCCCAGAGGGTAGATCCACCCAGCAAGAGCATTGTTCATTCTTTGGCTGTTTTCTTTTACATGGTACTAAGCATTTTTCTCCTACAGATAGGCCTGAGCCAATCTGCCTTGGTCCCGAGTTGCTCCGAACAGAAGGTAGTTGTGGCAGTGTCCCCTATCCTTGTGCTACAGAAGGGCTTCCTGAGTTACATCCTCTTTCTTATATCCCCAGCTAGACAAGTACAAGATCTCAGGATGAATCCAGACTTTAAAGTGGACAAAATACCCTTTTATTTTTAGCTGACTGAAAGTATGAGACTTTGTGTGTGTGTGTGTGGAGATCTGTTGAGCTAAGATATTCATTTATTCAACTGAGATTGAGTGCTTCCAGTATACCCAGACCTGTGCTAGGTGCTGGGAATGTATATTTATTATGAAGGTGATTGGCATTACTTCGTTCTTTCTAAGAATTTTTGCTTCCCTACTCCTTTAAGAGAAAGTCTGAATATTGCAGCTTGTGGAAGATCTTACCTTCTTCATCAGTTCCTCTGTTGAATAAACAAATTCAGGCGCTTGTCCATGAGGCTGCTACATGGATGATCTCCTCTCTACTCTTCACTCACATTATTCCTTGTTAACTAAATCCTCTATCTGGGCTGGGGCAGGTGATCTTTTCTTTGTGGTTCCAGTCAAGTGCCTGGTAAGAAGAAATTCCTCATATGTGCCAATATAAATGGTCCTCTTATCTTCTCAATGAAAATATCAAAAGAAAAACTGTTTTTTCATTATCTTTGACTTCAGTATCTTTGTCATCCCTAGAGCCACTTTTCTTTCTGGTCACTGAACACTGTTTTCTAGAAGCCTGATCCACCGCCTTTTAAACCCATCTCTCTAAAATTTATCCCAGGCCGAAATGTACATAAGGAAATGTAAGAGTTTTCCTCCTTGGTCTTGTGTTTGTCTCTGAGCTCCACGACATTGACACTTTAGTGCTGTTTTAAGTAATTTTTAAAGCCTTGTTTATGATAGGCAGCAGTAGTGACTGAAATGTCATTCCCCCCCTGGAATAATTATTAAATCTGTGTTATAGTTGAGTATTTTTTTGCCCAAAGTACAGAATGTAGGGAAATGTTCCATGCTGAAAGACTTTATGCAGACTTTGGCTGTAAGGTGATACCTTACTCTCTGAAGGATAATCTTTGGAGAAACCCCTCGTTACATTTCGGCATCTGTGGTCCTTTTGGTCTTGGTGAATTAGACTTGGCATAGCGTGGCTCCAGCTTGCTGGTTGGTGGTACTTTCAGCCCTCTACAAAGGGTAATTGAATAAGCCATGCTTCAAAAGGAGTTGTTCTGAAATTAGCCACCTCTGTACTGTACAGTATCTTTTAAGGTCAAAGTTGATTTATTATGTGTGGGAGAAACTTAAATCTAGAGTCAATCCAGATGATCTGAGACAGAGGTAGGAGGAGAATGCAGGACTGAGACTCCAAGACTCCGGCCAGCTTGGTCATTTTGCCCATATTTCTCCAGTCTCTGGAGATCTTTTCATTTGTTTCCCTCTCAAATACCACGCCCCGCCCCCCCACCGGCCCGCACTGAGAAGGTGCTTTTCCTTAGAGAAAAACTAAGAAATATTAAGACTCTTTTATCTTGATGCCTGCTTAAGTACTCCAGGAATCCTACAGGGATTTGAGGGAGCCCTTGGGATTCCAGCCTAAACCAATGAAGTACTTGGTCTACCATAAATACAAGTGAGCTTTCTGTAATATTGGTCTATTCTCTTTAAATCATACGCACATTTTTTTTTTGCGGTATGCGGGCCTCTCACTGTTGTGGCCTCTCCCGCTGTGGAGCACAAGCTCCGGACGCGCAGGCCCAGTGGCCATGGCTCACGGGCCCAGCCGCTCCGCAGCATGTGGGATCTTCCCGGACCGGGTCACGAACCCCCGTCCCCTGCACCGGCAGGCAGACTCCCAACCACTAGCGCCACCAGGGAAGCCCCCATACACACTTTTAATGCCCCCAGAGGCACAGCACCACCTAAGTCAGCTTTTCAAAGAAACTTTGTGGTAACACTGCCCACTACTGTGATAAGCATTACGAAGTATGACACGTATTATTAGATTTCCTCAATCCTGGTCAGAAATGGCTAAAACATTCAAAACTATTGCAGCCAGCCCTGGCGAACTCTGGTAAGTCCAAGGCCTATGCCCAGGGCTGGCTTGCAAGTTAGCTGCCTTCCATCTTAATATCTGATGAGCCCAGTCTTGTTGGCTGAGTTTAATGCATCCATTTCCTACCTCCTCTCAGCCCAGAGGCCAAATGCAATGTAAAAGGATAGTGAATCTAAGCATCTCCAGCATTTTGAGGTATAGGAATCTCCTATGAAGTGACAGACCTTTGAGAAATAGTATTATGAGCTGTTCTGTTTTTGCTGTGACTTTGGGAAACCTTTGGATTCTTCTACTGAACATTTGTTTGAAAAAAAAAAATCTTTTTAATGAAACAGTGGAGTCAGAAAGCAGCCGCTCCTTCTCATAATAGCATTTCTCACCAGGGGAATTTTTGGTAGCTTTTGGAGGAGGGTTTTGAGTAGGTTGTGGAAGATAAATCCCTCGGTTGAACATAACCAAAGGCTGCCATATCAGAACTCTGGTGCTTTCCGTGCTGACAGCAAGCCCTGAATTCAAAGTGCAGGACAGCAGAATAGAATAGGGAGGGCTGTGCTCAGTGAACTGTCCCAGTAGCATGACCAACGAGACTGGAGTTTCAGCATTCAAAGTCAGTTCATTAAAACACTATTGTAGTGTAAAAGGATCATGAAATGGAGGCCCTGGGTCAGAGGGCCCAAGGCCATTTACAAGAACAACATCATATTTCGGGATTAAGGGATGGCTGCAGGCCTAACGATGAGAATATAAGAGCCACGAGTGTGCCTCCTTTTTCCATATTGTGAAATGGTGGCATGGTGCTTGGCACTGACTGTGGGACTACCTCACATAGAGAGGATTCTACAGAGTCTGTGCTCTGAAGAATTTAGGTCTAATAAAGCACTTAGAATGTTTCCCAAAGTGAACAGTTCACCCAGTGTCTTTATAGGATGGTGAAAAGGGCATGCTGGAGATACTTAGAGTTTAGAACAAGCCAGGATTATAATACCAACATCCAAAATGCCTGTCCCCTGGGTTTCCCTGGTGGCTCAGTGGTTAAGAATCTATCTGCCTGCCAACGCAGGGGGAACACAGGTTCGAGCCCTGGCCTGGGAAGATCCCACATGCTGCAGAGCAACTAACCCCGTGAGCCACAGCTCCTGAGCCTGCGTGTCACAACTACTGAAGCCCGCCCGCCTGGAGCCCGTGCTCTGCAACAAGAGAATCCACTGCGGTGAGAAGGCTACACACTGCAACGAAAAGTAGCCCCCGCTCACCGCAACTAGAGAGAGCCCGCACGCAGCAATGAAGACCCAATGCAGCCAAAAATAAAATTAAAAAAAAAAAAAGCCTGTCCTCAGTCTCTCTGCCCGCCGGAAACTGAGTTTTCACTGTTTCCAACTTCAGTGACTTAAGTACTTCTTAGGTCCTCATGTCTGAGCCACGTCTTACGTAAGCTACAGACAGAGGAAAGTCTAAAATGTTATTACAACTGTTGAGATTTGCTTTCCTTTGGAAAGTCATAGTTGTGTCCATTCTGTGTTTTCCTGGCTTTGTACTTTTCTTCAAAGCCTCTTACCAGTTCCAAGTCTCCAGAGCTCAATAAAGGGGAACAGGAAGCCAGCGTTTGATGCCTAAGAGCCAGCAATAACTAAGAGAAAAGGGCAGAAGCATGGAACTGGGAGGGGGAGTTCTGGGCCTTGAAGGTATCCAGGTCTCTAGGATTATAGATACATCCTGCAGAGATGACTTTAACCAACTTCTTCAAACAAGAAAAAAGCAGTAGGAACCTCTGTTCTGAGAGGACAAATTTCCCTTGGGTTATATAGTGGAGGCTCAACATTTTTAATTGATGGCATAATTACAAAGTATCTTTTACATAAGAAGCTCAAAACAATTAAGAAAAAAGTGATAAAAAATTACCACTTTTATAAAAGAGCAGGAATAACTTTCCTCTCTTTTCCCTGAGGGTCCCCAGGGTACATCTTGTCATGGGATCCAAGCTGGATCCTGACCCTTCCTTTTCCTGTCCATTCACATTTATTAGATGAACTCTATAAAGTTTCAGTCCTGTGACTGTAAGATGGGAGGGTCACAGGGGTTTGTACTATTTCAATTTTGGTTTCACTTGCACATTTTAGGAAATCACATAGTGGTGTGACTCTGAATAGGAGTTCTTGTCTCTTGGAATCTTTTCAAAAAATGAACTATTTCAGGCATGCAAAAGAGATAATATACTTACCTGCCAAGCAGATTAATATTGGGTTGGCCAAAAAGTTCATTCGGGTTTTCCCATAACATCTTCTAACTAGAACATTGCAGATGTAATTGTATGGAGCTCGCTCAATTCCTATTTTTCTCCTTCCCTTCCCAAAAGTAACCACTGCCCTGACTCTCCTGTTGATCATCCTGTATGTGTTCATACTTTTCACTGCCTGTTTCTATCCAAAACAGTATTTAACTTATGTAAACTTTATAATGTCTCTATCCTTTCATATCTCTGTTTATAGATATAACTCAAAATGGATGTGAGATCTGTAAATCCATTGTACTATATGCTGCTATAGCACATTCATTTTTGCTGCTCTAGTCTATTGTAAGAATATACCACAGATATCACCATTTATCAATCCATTCTCATCAGTGGATATTAAAGTTATTTTCAGTGACTTCGAGGATGTTTTGCTGTTTCCTTGTATACTTGAATGAGAGTTTTTCTAGAGTACATCCTTAGTCTTGAGATAGCTGGGTCACAGGCTCATATATATACCTTCAACTCTTGATTAAATATTGCCCAGTAGGTTGCCAATGTGCTTGTACCAATTTATACTCCCCAAATAGCATATTTTCACTTGTTACGTGTTCTTGCCAAAACTTGATATTGTCATACTTGAATTTTTGGCAAGTTCTGGTGAGTGTGAAATGGTATATCGTTGTGATTTTTGTTATTTATATACTTGATATAATACATATTTACATATAATTAATATACTGATGTATATTTAATCATCATTCTTGTTCATGTCTTTTATCCATGTTTATATTGGATGGTTCATCCTTTTCTTACTAGTTTGTATGAATTTGTGTTTTTATTTCATTTTGTTTCCAGATATACATCTGTATATCCCAGTGTATGGGTTTTCTCTTTATTCTCCTTGCGATTTCTTACGGTTAACTTACCTTTAATATAATTGAATATTCCAGTGTTTTCCCTAATGGCTTGTGCATTTTGTGTCCTAAGAAAGATTTTTCTTTCCTTGAGGTCGTAAAGATTATTGTCTTATATTTTCTTCTAAAAGTTTTAAAATTTTGCCTTTCATATTTGAGTCCTTAATCTATGGAGAATTAAATTGTTTGAATGGAGTAAGATAAGGATATATTTTCCTTCTTCCATATGAATAACCAGCTCTCCCAGCAGCAAGTGAGGAATGGTAAAGTCTTTTCCTACTGATTTGCAAAGCTGTCTCTATCAAGTTTCAAGATACCTCTATCGGGCTTCCCTGGTGGTGCAGTGGTTGAGAGTCCGCCTGCCTGCCGGTGCAGGGGACGTGGGTTCGTGCCCGGTCCTGGAGGATCCCACATGCCGCGGAGCGGCTAGGCCCGTGAGCCATGGCCGCGTCCGGAGCCTGTGCTCCAAAACGGGAGAGGCCACGGCAGTGGGAGGCCCGCATAGAAAAAAAAAAAAGAAAAAGATACCTCTATCAAAATATCAAGTTTCCTTCCAGGCATGGATTTGTTCCTGGGCTTTTTATTCTGTCCCATTGGTCAAGTTGTCTATCCTTGTGCTAATACTTTCTTAATTACTATAGTTTTGTCTTGCTGTGTAGAAGGGCAAATCCTTTCATATTGTTATTTATTCTCTTTCAAAGCTGTGTTGTCTAAATAAAGCTTTCTAGGGACAAATAAGGGAATCCAGGTAGAATCAACAAAATGAAGTACAGAGTACCAGGAACTGCTCTGTTTATAGCTGGGTTTTTTTGTTTTTTTTTTTTACGGGTACGCAGGCCTCTCACTGCTGTGGCCTCTTCCGTTGCGGAGCGCAGGCTCAGCGGCCCCGGCTCATGGGCCCAGCCGCTCCGCGGCACGCGGGATGCTCCCAGACCAGGGCACGAACCCGCGTCCCCTGCATCGGCAGGTGGACTGTCAACCACTGCGCCACCAGGGAAGCCCTATAGCTGTTATTCTTAATGAGGACATCTGGCAAACCGACCCTAATGGACAGTTTCACATTTTTTCCCCTACTATATTGCACAAACAGTAACATTTCCCCATGTCTTTGTATTGCAAACAGCAGAATAAACAGTTCTGTATGTTACAGATAACAACAATAAAACAACAGAAACTGCTTAGCTATTTTTGGCGCTTTTTGCTTCCAGATAAATTTAAAAATCAGCTTTGTCAACTTCTATGGGGGAAGAACTGTTAGGATATTTACTGGAGTTTTATGTTGAGTTTAGCAATTGCTGTCTTATAAAATTGGGTCTACCCGTGAACCTGATGGGAACGGACTTACAGATGTAAGAATAAAATTTTTTTACATTTTTAAAAACTTTGAAATAATTTCAGACTTACAGAAAAGTTGCAAAAAATGCAAAATAAAAACTGCATTTCTGTTAGCCAGAATCTTCAAATGTTACTGAAAAGACAAATAGTCGAATGTCCATTAAGTTCTTAACTCTGCAAAGCAGCTTAAAGTATTAATAAATAAAACATCTCAAGTCTGAGGAATCTACATTGACCTGTTCTTAGGAATGGGAAAGCCACATGAACTTAAAGTGACATGGTGTCTGAAGGGTGGCTAGCCCTAATATGGAGATCTACTTTCTTCAGAGTTGGTCTGTATCCTTATGTGATTGGAAATAGATCAAGTCCCAAGCTCTGCTCCCACGGTGTGTGCTGTGATCTCATCTGATGGAAGAAGGGCTTCTTGCCCTTCAATTGAGAGTCTCAGACAGCTGGAGCCTGGGTAGTTCAGGTCAAGTCTGCCTCAGTATCACCTGAGAATGTCTTCTGGAGGCTTGGCTTGGCTGAGCCAGAGGTGCCTGCATAGGAGATGCCAGCCATGAGACACCCCTTCTTGGAAGGCAGCTGTGCTCACCAGTATACCACTCACGCACACGTGAAACCGCTTCTTAGGAGAGGCAGCGTGGGGTAGCGGTTAAGGTTAAGTGAGGCTTATAATAATTATATCTATCATACAGTACTATTGTATCAATTAAATGAGCTTATAGGCATATCCACATCACTCAAAACATTGCCCAGCAGATAGTAAGTGATCAGTGAAAGCAACCTCTTATTATTATTTGATGTCTCTGGGTAAAGCTTAGTAATTATCTAAAGATCTTGAATCTTTTTTGTTAGATTTACCCCTGGGTACCTTATAGTTTTTTGGTTTATGCCGTAAATAGTATTTTAAAAATTTTTTATAATTATTTCAGGTTTCTGGTATATTTAGCAGACTTGTTGAACTCTTATAGGTCTAATAGTTTTAATGGAAAGCATCTACAGAGAAAATCCAAGAGAATCACGTTGGTAAATAATAACTGTTTTGTTTCTCCTTTTCTAATTCTCTTGTGTGTCACTCCTCTTCCTTACCTTAGGATTGCTGGCAATTTCCTCTGGAAAAAGTTTATTTGACTCTATAACCATAGGCATCCTTGTTTTCCTCCTATTAAAGGAAGTGCTTCTTGCATTGGAAGCATTGTGTATGTTTTCGATGGCTAGCCTTTATTTCCTTCTATTCTTAATTTGTTAAATTAAATATCACAAATGGTTATTTTATCAAAATTTCCCTTACATTTATTCACATCGTCCTTCTCCTTTAATTCATTACTGAGGTGAATTGTATCAATAGATTTTGTAGTGTTAAACTATCGTTATATTCTTTAAATAAACCCTACTTGGTTGTGATGTGTTCTATTTTTATACGTTGCTAGATTTAATATGTTAATATTCTACTTGGGATTTCTGCATATGTTATAAAATTTCACTCATAATTTTTATACTATCTTTTTCTTGTTATTAAGATTAATGTAACCTTTTATAAGGCAGTTAGGAGTGTATGTTCATTTTTTTCTCAAAGAGTTTGTATAAAGGTGTAGTAGAGTTCTGGCTGCAAACAGATGGCACACTCAAATTTAATTGAACAGACAGTTTACAAAGGTGTGGCCAGGATTAAAGGAACTAACAGTGGATGGTGAAGCATCTGGAGACTGGCCACAGTGGGAAGTTCTTATAACACCTAGATCTGAAGTGCATGGGGAAGGAGCCATTACCAAACATGATGAGAACTGTAACCCTGGGAGAGGTGTCCCACAGAACTGTGGACTTACATAGGAGAAAGGAACCACTGCCATACCATGGCAAAGCGCAGAGAGCACCAGGTAATAAGTACCCCCAGTCTCTCTATCATCTTGTCCTCAGGTTTCTTGATTCCCATTGGCCAAATGCAACAGAAGTTTGGGAGGCAAGGAAACCGTGTCCAGACTTGTTATTCTTCTGGAGAGAAGGCTAACAGAGAGGAAAGTGGATCTGGAAGAAACAGATAAAGGCAAAGGAAATACCTGTATTTTGAATGCTTGGTGGACCTTACATGTAGAATTCTCCTGTAAAACTATCTGGACCTAGGACTTTTTTTGTTGAGTAGGCTTTTATCTAATGATTCAAGTTCTTCAGTGTTACTGGCCTGTTCAGGTTTTCTATTCTTGTGTCATATATTTCAAGGCAGCCTCTGTGTCTATCTCTATATTATGTCCCCCTTTTCATTCCTAATATTATTTGTATGTTTTCTTTTTATTCTTGATAAGTCTTGCCAGACCTATTTTTTATTATTTTATTTTCAAAGGAGCATTTTTTGGTTTTGTCCATTGCCTCCCCTCTGCCTGCCACATTTCATTGCTTTATACTCTTAACTGTATTTTATCTTTCCTTCTACTTTCATTGGGCTTACTGTTTATGCTTTTCTAACTTCTTAAGTGTACCCTATGCTCATTTACGTTTTAATCTCCTTTTCTAATATAGTCATTTAAGGCTCTAGATTTTTCCTTTGAGCACTTCTTTAACTGGGTCCCATGATATTTTAAAATATTTATTTTTTGGCTGCATTGGGAATTAGTCGCGGCATACAGGATCTTTCATTGCGGTGTGCAGGCTCTTTGTTGTGGCACATGGGCTCCTCTTTAGTTGTGGCACGTGGGCTTAGTTGCCCCGCGGCATATTGGATCTTAGTTCCCTGGCCAGGGATCGAACTGGTGTCCCTTGCATTGCAGGACAGATTCTTAACCACTGGACCACTAGGGAAGTCCCTGGGTCCCATGATTTTTGATCTGTAGTGTTTCCTTTATCATTCATTTCTAGGTATTTTCTACTTTTTAGTATTTCTTTGATTCGTGAGTTATTTATAAGTATATTTTAAAATTTCCAAAAAATTTTAAGTTGGCCTCTAACATGATTGCATTATAGTCACAGAGCAGTCTCTATAATCCTGATTGGTTTTTATTGATGCTTGATTTGTGGCACACTGCATAGTCAGTTTCCATAAATATTTCATTCATGCTTGAGAAGATTGTGTTCTGATTGTTGGGTGAAATTTGATTCTGATATCCTTAGATCAAGCTTATCAGTTGTGTTGTTCAAATCTTCCTTATCTTACTAAATTTTGGTGTTCTTGATTTACCAGTTCCTGAGAGAACTATGTTAAACTCTTCTCTGACCATGGCTTCGCCAACTTCACTTTATAATTTTGTCAAATTTTGCTGTGTGTAATTTGAACTTTTCTCAAGTATATGGTTGTTTAGAATTGTTTATGTCCTTCTGGAGAATTGCTTTTGTAGAGAACATCTTTATCTCTAGTAATACTTTTTTCTTTGGTCTATTTTCTTTCGTATTAATGCCAGCTTTCTTTTTGTAACTATTTGCTGGTATCTTTTCCTGTCCTTTTATTTTCAGTCCCTGTTTCCCAATGTCTTAGATGTGTCTCCTGTAAATGACAGATAGTTGGGTTTTTTTTCAACCTAATCTGAGACTTTTTTTTTTTTTTGGTGCGGTACGCGGGCCTCTCACTGTTGTGGCCTCTCCCGTTGCGGAGCACAGGCTCCGGACGCGCAGGCTGAGCGGCCATGGCTCACGAGCCTATCTGCTCCGCGGCATGTGGGATCTTCCCGGACCGGGACACGAACCCGTGTCCCCTGAATCGGCAGGCGGACTCTCAACCACTGCGCCACCAGGGAAGCCCCCCTCAACCTAATCTGAGACTTTTAATTTGCAAGTGTAATCCATTTTAAAAAAAATATATTTATTTATTTAGGCTGTGCTGGGTCTTAGTTGCGGCATGTGGGATCTTTAGTCGTGGCACGCGGGCTCTTAGTTGTGATATGCAAACTCTTAGCCGCGGCATGCGGGATCTAGTCCCCAACCAGGGATCGAACCTGGGCCCCCTGCATTGGGAGAGTGGAGTCTTACCCACTGGACCACCAGAGAAGTCCCAAATCCATTTAAAAAGTATTCTGAATACCACTATATGTTAACTTAATATCTAATTAGTATAAAATATATTATTTAATATCTTATTAAATATATTGTTATTTAATATGTTGTTTTGTGTTATGTACCATATGTTTTGTTTGCATTTTTCTCCTTTCCTGCCTTCTGTTAGATAACTTGGGTTTTCTTTATCACCATCTGGAAGCTTTCAATTCTTTTAGAGGCTACTCTTAAATTTTTGGCTTGCATACTTGAAAAAAAAATCTAATGTTAAATCAGTATCTCTACTCTCTTCCCAAATAAAAAAGAACCCACAGTTTGTCTTACACATTGTTGAGATTCAGTATTTTTTTTTTTTTTTTTTGTCTGCTTTGGGTCTTCATTGCTGTGCGCGGGCTTTCTCTAGTTGTGGTGAGCGGGGGCTACTCTTCCTTGCAGTGCGTGGGCTTCTCATTGCAGTGGCTTCTCTTGTTGTGGGCTCTAGGTGCATGGACTTCAGTAGTTGCAGCATGCGGGCTCAGTAGTTGCAGCATGTGGGCCCTAGAGCATGCAGGCTTCAATAGTTGTAGCGCATGGGCTCATTAATTGCGGTGCGCAGGCTCTAGGGCATGCAGGCTCAGTAGTTGTGGCTCATGGGCTCATAGTTGTGGCTCACGGGCTCTGGAGCACAAGCTCAGTAGTTGTGGCACATGTGCTTAGTTGCTTCATGGCATGTGGGATCTTCCTGGACCAGAGTTCAAACCTGTGTCCCCTGCAGTGGCAGGTGGATTCTTAACCACTGCACCACCAGGGAAGTCCAAGATTCAGTATTCTAATTCCACTTCATTTTTGTACTCTAGAATTAGTTGTTGCTGTTCTTATTTGATAAAGTCTGCTTGTTTGGAGTCACCCACCTGCTTAGCAAATTCTTTGCCTACTGTTCCTTCTTTCATCATACTTCATCCTTCTGAGTTAAATTTCCTTCTTCCAGAGGTAGGTGTTAAGTTTTTTTTCAGTGAGAATTTATTAAGCATAAACACTTTTTTTTGCTTGCAAATTAAAAAAGTGTTTTTATTTGCTGTAACTATTGAATGGTAATTTAGCTGGGTATAAAAATCTGGGTTGGCAGTTATTTTTTTCTCAGCAGTTGGACAAAGTTATTCTATTTCATTATCTTTTGGCATCTGATATTGTAATTAAGAAGTCTGATTCTCAGATCTTACAGTTAATTTGTTTTTTTCTGTTAGCTGCTTTACAATCTTTTCTTCTTCTTTTTTTTAAAAATTATTTATTTATTTATTTATTATTTGGCTGCGCCAGGTCTTAGTTGCGGCATGTGGGATCTTCATTGCTGAGTGTGGGATCTTTGTTGCGGCATGTGGGATCTTTAGTTGTGGCATGTGGGATCTTTAGTTGAGGCATGCAGAATCTTTAGTTGCGACATGCAGGCTCTTTGTTGTGGCATGAAGGATCTAGTTCCCTGACCAGGGATCTAACGCGGCCGCCTGCATTGGGAGTGTGGAGTCTTAACTGCTGGACCACCAGGGAAGTCCCTATAATCTTTGCTTTGTTCATGGTATTCTGCAAATTTACTGTTGTGTTGTGTGTTCAGGGTTTGATTTATTTTTATTTTTCTTGCTTGCTATTTGTCCCTGAATCTGAGAGTTCATGTCTTTCAAAGAATCTGAGAAATTCTCAACCATGTATCTCTTCAAATTTTGCCTTTGTTTTATTCTCTCCCATCTTTCCTTTTGGGAATCTTAGAAGTCATGTATTGGACCTTTTTCTTCTATCCTTCATGTTTCTTAAACAGTTCCATATTTTCTAACTCTTTATTTCTGTATGCTGCACTCTTGGTAATTTCCTGTCTCTACCTTTCAGTATAGTAATTCTTTCTTCACCTGTTTTTCAACCTGTTCATTGAGTTTTATGTTTCATTGAACTACATTTTAAATTCCTTGTGGGTTGTTTACTTTTTACCTTCAATTGTGTAAAAAAAATTTTAAATGAGTAAGTCACCTTACCTTCATGGTTTGTTTTTCTCTTTGGGAAAGTAAGTGCGGTTGGCTAGCTGCTTTCTGTTCTCTTTCTGCTCAGAAATCCCGTAAAGCCCTATCACTGGCATTACACTGTGGAGCAAAGAAGCACTATGAACAGGGAAGCAGGAAGCTGTAAGCCCATCATCATTTTGTTCTCTACTCCCAGAGGAAGAGCAGCTCCTGAGTCATATAGGGAAATCTTTGAGCACTGTACCTCTTGGGGGCTCACAGCTGTGGCAAGGATCTGTTTCTATGGCAACAGAAGACTTAACTCTTCCTCTGTACTCAGGATATGCAGAGGGAAGTTCCAGGATAAACTTTTAGAGCTTTCCATTTTCCAGGGAGCCTGGATTTATTCTCTTTCTTCTGTCCTGTATAGTAGCACTATGCAGTATAGTAGCCACTGGCCACCTATGGCTATTTAAATTACAATTAATTAAAATGTAAAACTTCCTTTGAGTCACACTAGCCATATTTCAAGTGCTCAGTAGCCACAAATTGCTAGTGACTACTGTAATTGGACAGCACAGATATAGAACATTTCCATCATTGCAGAAAGTTCTATCGGACTGTGCTGTTCTGAAGTCTTCCATAGTATTCTCACAGTAGACAGAGAATTGGTAAGTGTGTAGTTTCAGAAAATAGATCCAGTGAACCTATTGATAACCAGAAACTAGAAGGCTTTCTTTAGAGTTATCACCATTCTGTACTGTCTATATGTGGGAAGAATTCAGAGAGGGTATTGCATTCTGAGAATGATTTGCGGGATGAAATGGTAAACCCAAGCCTACTTGTCTTACCTGTAGTTTGATACCACGGGAAGAGGATAAGTAGAGAGGTGAATGAACCTGATGTTGAATAAACTTTGGGGAACATGGAGAAAAATTACTGCATGGGTCTATTGATTTTATGCAATTGTGATTAAACTGAGAATAGGGACGATGGGTTCATTAGTGACTGGAGATAACCAGCCCAAGGTCTTATTACTTGAAATTTGACTCAGGTTGGAAATTCCTTGTAGTGAAATCATCTTTCTCCACCCCCTTAAATTGCCATCTCATTCTCCTGAGTTGCAGGAGAACAGTTAAAGATTCTCAAGAGAAGAAAAGAGGTACCTTTTTCCTCCAACCCCCCCTCCCCCAACATATACACACCCACACCTTCTTCAAATTTAGCAACATTTCACAGCGACTGAACTCAAGATAGACCAAAAATAAGAACAATGTGGGTCATACCAGCCTGGCCCCAACAGGTTGTGAAGAGAAGGAAGAGCCAGTGACCCCAACCTTGTTCTTTGCCTATGACAAAGAACTGCTAAAAAAACGTACTTCACTCTTTATTATGGAGCTCTACATGGACTCAGAATCCTTCTCAACACAGTACTTGGGTCCCCAAGTCAGACTAACTAGCTGAAGTTGGCATGCGAGACTAAACCTGTTTACTGTTCTTTGTTAGGGATTTGAGGTTTGGAGTTTGCTATTCTGAGAAGAGACATTGTTCTCGTTGATTGCAGAGTACCATTATGAACCAAATATGGTAGTTGAGGAAGTTTTGTTTTTTTTTTCTAATTCTATCTGGAGTATTCATGGCTCATGGTATAGAGTAGGTACCCAAATAAAAGTTGTTCATTGAAGATACACATGAAAAAGGAAGTTAATTCTAGAGGTGAAGATAAAGGTAATTTTTATGAGAAAGTATCCATTACTTATTAGTTCATCCTGGTGGAATTTGTAGGGTAGCTTGGAGTTGACTTTCTGGAAGAAATTAATCCAAAAGAAAAAGATGGCTTGTAAGACAACTGGGAAGGATTTAGAAAGAATTCAGAGGCAGCATTTGTAGAAGAAAAAAGAAGAAACTGTAAAAGAGAAAAATGTCCTATAGCAGGTGAAAAGTTGGAAAGGACGAACTAATAGATGCTCTGCAGAAATAGAGAAGTTAACGGACCTTTGTGGTTTCCAGATTAGCAGTTTTTTGTTTTTCAAGCAAATCTGGAAGCATGGATTCTTCCTGGGTTTTTTTTTCCTGATCACAGAAATAATCAGAATATTCATTGTAAAGATTTCAAACATTGATGTATTGATAGAAAGCAAAAGTTCCCCATAATTCCTTTGGTATGTATTTCTCCAGATTTTTGCCCCCGTGGACTAGTAGATATGTTTAAAACAGTAGAAATCACATTCTGCTTATCTCGTTTCGCAACCTCTGTCTTTTATTTAATGTTTTCTTCATTGTTCCATGTCATTCCATGTGCATGTGTAGATTTTATTTTGTTTTTGTTTCTGTTGTTATCTCCAGAAATTTGTACCTGCGAGGAGGGACCTATTCAGAGCAAATCCCCCCCGCCCACCTCCCAGCCATTGTGCCTGTTTGGGTGAACTCATGATGTAATAGGTTGATGCCCAAGAAGTTTGCCCCCAAAATGCTTTCACCCTTTTACCTCTTCGGTAGAGAGACCATATCTTTCATTTGGTCACACTTCTCTGTAAGTTGTTTTAAGAATGCCGCAGGGAAAGATCACATAGCCCCTCCTGTTAATTTAGTTTGTTCTCAGTAGAGCAATTAAATTATAGAATAGAAAGAGCCCAGAGCTCAGCCCCAAATGCAGAGAATATTTGGTAAATATATAACACCAGGCAATAGGATTCATAGGGCCCCTGTTCTTCTCTCCTTCAGCCTCAATCCTGAGACGATCTGAGTATGTCCAACTCATTCCATAGTTCACTGCTTCTTCCCATTTTTACTTCTGATGGGATGATTGCTTCTGCCAATAGCTAGACTTAGAGCATAAGAAAATTTTACCTTGGATCCACAATCTGAGCCGCCCTAAAAGAAAACAACAGGTGGGAGGCAGGGGTGGAGACATTTCAAGCCAGGCCTGTACAAGGCAGCTAATCTTAGGGCTCTGCACTCAATGGGTGCTTTTGCTTCCTCGGGGTGCTTCAAACAGGCAGCATGCTGGTGGGACCTGTAACAATCCACAGGGACCCGGACAATGTCTGGGATTACATCCCACAGAGGAGTCTCTTTCAGGTGACCGGCAGGCGAATGTCTGACTCTCCTCCCTCCTCCAGTGACCTATGGAGTAAGAAAATGACCAGTAACCAAGCAGGCATCTCATTTGAACTGTAAAAGAAGTCTGGTGTGTTTCTAAATGGACATGTGAAATGTTCCTAAATAAGAAAAAGCACCCTTTCCTAAGGTGGTTTTTTCGTGTGTGTGTGTTTTGTTTTGTTTTAAGATGTTGCTATTCCATGTGACTATCAAGGCCACCCATGTGGGTAGGAAGTAAAGGAGCTGGCACAGAACCTAGAAATTGAGTTTTGGATGAAGTTGAACCCATTATCCAACAGCAAAGTTAATGTTTGTAGAGTTCCTGTGAGCTCACAGCCCTTTTGTATGGCACGTGTTATTTCTCCCATGTCCCCAGAAAGTGGAGAAACTTGGAGCAGAGTGGGAAAAGTACTTGGAAGAATTCTGTAATGACTTGAGCCTGAGCCGGGCTTAATACTTGAGTCTTTGAACTCTTCCCTACTGAGACTGTTGCTTTTATAACAGTCTGTTTTTGTTGGTTATTGCAGCTTTTAAAAATAAGAAACATGCACAATCTTAAACAGTAGTATGTTATAGCAGTATTAGCAATAGCAGACATTTATTTATTGCTTACTAAGTGCCGGGCAGAGTTGTAAAAACTTCTCATATATTAACTCTTTCAATCCTCAACCTGTGGAAGTGGTTATGGTTATCATCCCCATTTAACAGATGAGAAAACTGAGCCCCAGCAGTTAGGGAACAAGCCTAATTAGGTAGAAAGTGATATGACGCTAATAAATGGTATCTCATATTGTTATTAGATTGCAATCAGTTTGGCCATCAGAAATTAAATTATGGGAGGCTTTTTCCACCCTGTGTGCTTCCTACCAAGTACTACCAATGCCTGTAGCATTCTTTGTGTTTTCATAAAATGATGGAGAAATAAAACACATTTCTTTACCATGTCAACTGTGAGAGTTGCCACCCGTGACTGCATTTTTCTGCTTTTTGTCATAACATCAGTCCTCTCAACAGGTCCTATAGTCCATTGATCCTATTTCCTTCTCCATCCCTCACCCCCTCATGCCCTTACTCTTCTCCTTAAATAATGTTAAGTTCCAAGTCAGTCATTATAATCACTGCCTTTTCTAGTACACTATCAGTCCCCTTGCCCTCTTTTGCTTTGTCACACTTGCTTGGCCAAACCACAACTCCGGTTGAATCCAAATCTCTGCGTGCTCTGTGGGTGTTCTCCTTGGCTGGAGGGAACTCTGAACATGTTCTCTGGCCTCGCTGGTTGTTTTTTTTTTTTTGGCTGTGCCGCACAGCTTGTGGGATCCTAGTCCGCAACTCATGATCGAACCTGGGCTCTCAGCAGTGAGAGCGGGGAGTCCCAACCACTGGACCGCTAGGGAATTCCCTGGCCTCACTGTTGATTCACGATCACTAACCTCAAGGAGACCCTTAGTGCTGCCTGGGAATCCTGCTGTATTTCTACAGTTTATTCATTCTCCTGCCCTCCTAGAGGATTGTTCCAGACCTTCTCCTCTCTTCTCAAAAGTCCCTTCTCAGCCTTTGCTGATGACCTTACTTCCTGTGTAATCGAGAAAACATTATTGGCGCTCACCGCCGTATCTATGCACCTAATTGCATCTGTGCTATTTCCCCTTTCCTGTATTTAGTAGGTCTTTGCCGTCCATGCTCCCAGCAAAGCCCAAGGCCTCCACTTGCGCACTAGGTTTCGTTCCTCTTTGCTGAGTCAAGAGTGTTGCTCCAGCCTTCCTCCCCTCTCTCTTAAAAGTTACTTCTCTAGTGGCACATTCCTATCAGCATAAAACTGTTGGTGTTTCTTTCATCTTGAAAACAGCAACCATAGATTCTCTTGATTATACTTTTCCTCCAGATACCAACCCGTTTCTCTACTTCCTTCTTGAGCAGACTCCTTAAGAATTCTCTTTTCTTGATTCTCTGATTTTTCTCCTTCCAATCTCCTTGATCCCACTGTAATCATGTATTTGCCCTCACTTTTCTATCAGAACTGCTCTTCTCGAGGTCACCGAGAACCTTCATGTTGCTAAATCAGTAGTCCCTTCTCAGTTCTCAGTTTGGGGAAGCCAGAATCATTTGACAAGTTGGTCTCCTTGAAACACTTTGTTCACTTGCTTCCAGGATACCACGCTTACCTGGTTTTCTTCCTGCCTCTCTCACTGATGTTATCTCCTTTGCTGATTCCTCCTTATCATTCTACCTCTAATGCTGAAGGACATAGAGGCTTAGTCCTTGGACCACTTCTCATTCTTTTGTATAGCGCAACCCTGGAGAAGTTTTTGAGGCTAATGTTATAAGTACTGTACATATGCTGATAACTCCAAAATTCATCTCTCCAGCTCCGATTTCTCCCTTGACTTTTTTTTTATTTAACTGCTATATTGAGATGTAATTCACATGCCATACCAATCACCCATTTAAAATGTACAATTCAGTGGTTTTTAGTGTATTAAGAGAGTTGTGCAGTTATCACCACAGTAAATTTTAGAACATTTTCATTACCCCAGAAAGAAACCCCATAACCATTAGCAGTAACTCTGTTTCTCTCAATCTTACCCCAGGCCTAGACAACTACTAATCTACTTTCTACCTGTATATATTTGCCTATCCTGGACATTTTATAAAAATGGAACCATGTAATATGTGGTTTTCTTGTTTTTTGGGTTTTTTTTTGCGATACGCGGGCCTCTCACTGTTGTGGCCTCTCCCGTTGCGGAGCACAGGCTCCGGACGCGCAGGCTCAGTGGTCATGGCTCACGGGTCCAGCCGCTCCGTGGCATGTGGGATCTTCCCGGACCGGGGCACGAACCCGTGTCCCTTGCATCGGCAAGCGGACTCTCAACCACTGCGCCACCAGGGAAGCCCAATATGTGGTTTTTTTGTGTCTGATTTCTTTCACTTAGCATAATGTTTTCAAGGTTCATTCATATTGTAGCATATATCAGTACTTCATTCCTTTTTGTGGCTGAATGATATTCCATTGTATATTCCAATGGATTTTGTCTATCCATTCATCTGTTGATTTACATTTGCATTGTTTCCACTTTGGGGGCATTAAAAACAATGTTGCTAAGGACATTCAACTACAAGTTTTTGTGTGGACATATGTTTTCATTTCACCTGTGCATATACCTTGGATTGAAATTGCTGGGTCATATGGTTACTATGTTTGGTCTTTTCTGAGAAACTCCAGATTATTTTCCAAAGAAACTCCACCATATTATATTCCTACCCACAGTGCATGAGGATTCTGATTTCTCTGCATCCTTTCCAGTACTTGTTATTATCTGTTTCTTTGATAATAGCCATCCTTGTGGTTGTGAAGTGGTATCTCATTGTGGTTTTGATTTGCATTTCCCTAAGGATGTCAGGCATGTTTTCTCATTTGTTGCCCCTTTGTATATCTTCTTTGGAGAAATGTCTATTCAAGTCCTTGGACAATTTTTTATTTCAATTGTTTGTTTTTTTGTTGTTGAATTGTAAGCTTTCTGTATATATTTTGGATCCTAGTCCCTTATCAGATACATGATTTGCCAAAAGTTACCCATTCTGTTGGCTTTTCATTTTCTTGATAGTGTCCTTTGAGGCACAAAAGTTTTAAATTTTGGTGAAGCTTAATTTGTTTTTTTCATTTGGTTCTTGTACTTTTAAGAAATTATTGTCTAATTTAAGGTCAGAGAGATTCACCTGGGTTTACTTCCAAGAGTTTTATAGTTTTAGATGTTTGATCCCTTTTGAGTTAATTTTTGTCTGTAGTGTGCGGTAGGGGTCCATCTTCATTTTTTTGCATGGGGATATCCAGTTGTTCCAGCATCATTTATTGGAAACACTGTTCTTTCTCAGTTGAATGGTCTTGGCACCCTTGTCAATCAACCATAGATATTTGGGTTTACTTCTATACTCGCAATTCTATTCCTTTGGTATCCTTATGCCAATACTGTTATGATTACTATAGCTTTGTAGTTAATTTTGAAGTCAGGAAGTATGAGTCCTTCAACTTTGTTCTTCTTTTTCAAGATTGTTTTGGCTTTTTGAGGTTGCTTTCAATTTCCTTTGAATTTTAGGATCAGTTTATCCATTTCTGTGAAAAAGGCACTTGGGATTTTGATAGGGATTGCATTGAATCTCTAGATCAATTTGGGGAGTATTGACATCTTAACAACATTAAAGTCTTCTAGTGTATGAACATGGGATGTCTTTCCAGTTTTTTAGACCTTCCTTGATTTCTTTCAGCTGTTTTGTAGTTTTTGATGTACAAGCCTTGTCTTTGCTTTCATAGTTCATTTTTCCCCCTAGTTGTTTCAGCACCAAATGTTGAAAATACTATGCTTTCCCCTATTGAATTATCATGGAACCTTTGTAAAAACTCTTTTTACAGGTAAAGAAGATGTGGTATATATACAATGGAATACTACTCAACCATAAAACAAGATGAAATCTTGCCATTTGCTACAATATAGATGGACCTTGAGAGTATTATGCTAAGTGAAATAAGTCAGACAGAGAAGGACAAATACTGTATGATTTCACTCATATGTAGAATATGAAGAATAAACAAACAAAATGAACAAACCAGGGGCTTCCCTGGTGGTGCAGTGGTTGAGAGTCCACCTGCTGATGCAGGGGACACGGGTTCGTGCCCCGGTACGGGAAGATCCCACGTGCCACGGAGCGGCTGGGCCCGTGAGCTTGCGCGTCCGGAGCCTGTGCTTCGCAGCGGGAGAGACCACAACAGTGAGAGGCCTGCGTACTGCAAAAAATAAATTAACAAAAAAAAAAGAACAAACCAAAGGAAGACCAGCACGTAGATACAGAGAACAGATTAGTGGTTTCCAGAGAAGAAGAGGCAGAGGAGAGGGGAAGGGCAAAATTGGTAAAAGTGATCAACTATATGGTGACAGAGGGCAACTAAATTTTTGGTGGTGAGCATGCTATAGTGTATACAGATGTAGAAATATAAAGTTGTACACATGAAACTTATATATGTTATAAACAAGTGTTACCGAAATAAGAAAGAAAGGAATAAGGAAAAGAAGAGAAACTATTCACCATATATCTGTGGGCCTACTTCTGGACTCTATTCTGTTCTGCTCTATATGTCTGTCCTTATGCCAATTCCACACTCTTTTGATTATTGTGGTGTTACAGTAAGTCTTGAAATCAAATATTGATATTGTAAATCCTCTACCTTATTCTTTGAAATTATTGTTTAGAGTAGTCTCAATCCTTTGAATTTCCATATACATTTCAGAATCAGCTTATATGTTTCTAGGAAAAAAACCTACAGGAATTTTGATTGGGATTGAGTGAAATTTATGAATGAATTTTAATATCGCAACCTCCAATCCATGAAAGTGATTTTCTCTACATTTATTTAAGTGATCTTTAATCTCTCTCAGCAATCTTTTACAGTTTTAGAATAAAGGTCTTGCACACATTTTTAAACATTTATCTCTAAGAATTTCACATTAAAATTATTTTTAAAAATTAATTGTGGTGAACATACACATAACAAAATTTACCATCTTAACCACTTTTAATGGTTCAGTTCAGTAGTGATAAGTATATTAATATTGTTGTGTGACCAATTTCCAGAACTTTTTCATCTTGAAAAACAGAAACTCTGTGCCCATTAAACAACAACTCCCCATTTCTCCCTCCCCCAGCCCTTGGAAACCACCATTGTACTTCTGTTTCTATACGTTTGACTACTCTTGCTACCTCATGTAAGTGTTTGTCTTTGCTACATCATATGGTGTTTGTCTTTCTGTAACCTGGCTTATTTCACTTAGCTTGATATCCTCAGAGTTTGTCCATTTATAGCAAGTGCCAGAGTTTCTTTCCGTTTTAAGGCTGATTAATATTCTGTTGCACACATATTACATTTTGTTTAACCATTCATTCATCGATGGACACTTGCGTTGCTCCCATATTTTGACTATTGTGAATAATGCTGCTGTGAACACGGATATACAAATATCTCTTTGAGACCTTGTTTTCAGTTCTTTTGTATGTATACAAGGAAGTGGTATTGCTGGACCATATGGTAATTTTATTTTTAATTTTTTGAGAAACTGCCATACTGTTTTCCACAGTGGCTGCACCAGTTTACATTCCCTCCGACAATGTACGAGGCTTCTCTTTAATCCACATCCTTACTAGCATTTGTTATGTCTTGTCTTTTGGATAATAGACATCCTAACAGGTGTAGGGTGATAGGTCATTGTGGTTTTAATTTGTATTTCCCTAATGATTAGTGATGTTAAGCATCTTTTCATGTGCTTGTTGACTATCCATATATCTTCTCTGGAGAAATTCTGTTCAAGTCTTCTGTCTATTTTTAAATTGGGCTATTTGTTTTTTGTTGAGTTGTAGAAGTTCTTTATATATTCTGGATATTAATCCCTTATTAGATATATGATTTGCAAATATTTTCTCCCATTCCGTAGGTTGCTATTTCACTCTGTTGTGTCCTTTGATGCACAGAGGTTTTCAATCTTGATGTGTCTAATTTATCTGTTTTTATTTTTGTTGCCTGTGCTTTTGGTGTCATATCTGTTGAGGGTACTTTTAAAAACTTCATTTTCCGGGACTTCTCTGGTGGCGCAGTGGTTAAGAATCCGCTGGCCAGTGCAGGGGACATGGGTTTGAGCCCTGGTCCAGGAAGATCCCACATGCTGCGGAGCAAGTAAGCCTGTGCACCATAACTGCTGAGCCTGTGCTCTAGAGCCTGTGAGCCACAACTACTGAGCCCACATGCTACAACTACTGAAGCCCACGTGCCTGGAGCCCGTGCTGCACAACAAGAGAAGCCACCGCAAGAGAAGCCCGCGCACTGCAACGAAGAGCAGCCCTCTCCCGTTGCAACGAGAGAAAGCCCACGCGCAACAACGAAGACCCAACACAGCCATAAATAAATAAATAAGGAAAATATTTTTTTTAAAAACTTCATTTTCCTATAGTTTATTGCCATATAAATATGATTGATTTTTGTGTGTTGATTTTGTATCTTATGGCCTTGCTAAGTTAACTTGCTGGTTCTAGTAACTTTTGTGTAGTCCATAGAACTTTCTACACACATAACTACCTAATCTGCAAATCAAGACAGCTTTACTACTTCTTTTTAAATCTGTATGCTTTATTACTTCATTGCAGTGGCTAGGATCTACAGTACAATGTTGAATAGAAGTAGTGAGACAGGCATCTTTGGCTTGTTCCCAGCCTTAGGAGGAAGCATTCAGTCTCCCATTATTAAGTATGATGCTAGCTGTTTCATAAAGTTTCCTTCTATTTCTGGTTTGCTGAGAGTTGTTATTTTCAGTGGCTGTTGAGTTTTGTCAAATGCTTGTTCTGCATCTGTTGTGATGATCATAAGATTTTTCTCCTTTATTCTGTTAATATGATGGATAACATTGTTTTCTAAGAGTAAAAGAATCCAACTGGTCATGATATATTATTCTTTTTATATGTTATTCATTTCAATTTGTTAAAATTTTGCTAAGGATTTTTACTTTTATGCTTATAAGGAGTATTTGTAATTTTCTTTTCAAGTAATGTTTTTGTCTTGTTTTGGTACCAGTAATATTGGCCTCATACAGTGATTTGGGAAGTGTTTCTTTTCTATTTCCTGGACGATGTTGTGTAGTATTTTTTTTTTCTTAAATGTTTGATAGAATTCACCAGTAAAGTCTTCTGGGCCTGGAATTTTCTTTTTAGAAAAGTTTAACTAAAAATTTAATTTCTTTAACAGGTATAGGGCTATTCAGTTTATTTGTTTCTTATCAAATAAGCTTTAGTAGTTTGTCTTTTTCATGTAATTTGTCCATTTCATCTAAGTTGTTGAATTTATCAGCAAAAAGTTGTTTGTCATATTTCTTTATACTTTTAGTGGCTGTAAGAATGTTTACCCGTCTTTCATTCCTGACTTTGGAAATTTGTGTCTTCTCTTTTTTCTGATTAGTCTGCCTAGAGATTTATCAATTTTATTAATTGTTTCAGTGAACCAGCTTTTGGTTTCATTGATTCAATCTATTGTTTTTCTCTCTTCTATTTTGTTGATTTCTGCTTTTTATTTCTTCCTTCTTTCAGTTTAATTTGCTCTTCTTTTCCTAGCTTCTAAAGCTTGAAGTTTAAATCACTGATTTTAGACCTTTCTTCTTTTCTAAAATAAGCATTTAAAGCCATGAATTTCCCTATAAACACTATTTTAGGCCCTTGGGCCGCGCCCGGCGGGGCATGGCATCCGAGCAAGGCGGTCGTCGGCTGGCGGCCAGTGCTGGGTACCGGCCGGGGGCCGGGGGATCGGCTGCATACTGGGGCCGAGGGCCGGGGCAGGCGGGGCCGCTTTCTGCCTCTCGCTGGCCGCGGCAGCGACAGCGGCAGGCTCCAGCGAGGCCCCTGGGGAGTGGCGGCGCAGCCTGACGGGTGGGACCATCGGCCGCGCTCAACCGGCGCGATGCTTTTCTCGCTCCGGGAGCTGGTGCAGTGGCTGGGCTTCGCTACCTTCGAGATCTTCGTGCACCTGTTGGCCCTGCTGGTGTTCTCCGTGCTGCTGGCCCTGCGTGTGGACGGCCTGGCTCCCGGCCTCTCCTGGTGGAACGTGTTCGTGCCCTTCGTCGCCGCTGACGGGCTCAGCACCTACATCACCACTATCATCTCCGTGCGCCTCTTTCAGGATAGAGAGAAGCGGCTGGCCATGCTCCGCCTTTTCTGGTTCCTAACGGTTCTTAGCCTGAAGTTCGTCTTCGAGATGTTGTTGTGCCAGAAGCTGGTGGAGCCGACTCGGGAGCTCTGGTTCGTCCTGATCACGTCTCCGGTCTTCATTCTCCTGCAGCTGCTCATGATCCGTGCCTGCCGGGTCAACTAGCCTCGCAGGAGATAAGCTAGAATGCGGGACCCCAGGCTGAGGTCCTGCTGCACCAGAGGAGAATTCTGGGTCTGAAAGCCAGCTTGTGCCCTGCTGGGTGCCCAGCTTTCTATCAGTCATTTCTGAAATTGTTCCCTCAGCAGGGCTAAAAAGAGCAGCCTTGATTCTTAAAATGTATCCCCTCTTATTTCATGCTTTGAATAGCTAATCTTGAATTGAGATCCTGAGAAGGATCCTGAGAAGGCCAGACAGTCCTGAACTCCTCTGACAGTTGGAAACTGCATATAAGTAAAATGTCCTGATGGGCTCTGAGTATTTTCATGGATCCTGGGGAAGTACCCACTGTGCAAAGGCTGCAAAGCTGGACTCGGATCTCCCCTGGCCAGCAGTGCTGACCTGAGAGCTTACTGCCCCATCTGCCCAGACAAGACTTCCTTAGATGCTTGAGCTCTAAAAAGTGTAAGCCCGCTTGTGTCTTCTCCCCAGTTGCGCTGGGGAGGATGGCTCTTTCTTCATTCCAGCCCAGGCAGACCGGAGCATGTTGAATAAGCATGATCAGGATCCTATCTGGATATCTGTCGCCTGAGAAAAGAACTTGCTTTCAACGCGCTGCTTGTCTTCCTATCCCAGCAGATTGCAGTGTCACGACTTTTCCACTACCTCGTGGCCGGCATAGTGCACCTGAGAGCTTTAGGCCACCCTAAGGGACCAGAGAGTGGAACAGGTGCTCTGACGTGCATAGCCATTGAGACCTACACATGGGAAGTTTGCAGATGGTCTCAGGCCACGCCTGTTGGCCTAAGGGCTTTGGTTTGATGCCGGTCAGGTGCCAAATGAGAACATTTGCTGAGATAAAAATAAAATAAGAGAATGTTTTGCTGAAAACAAACAAAAAAACCCACTATTTTATTTAACTGTTTAAAAATATTGTGAATTCTATAAATTTTGATATATTGTGCTTTTATTTTCATTCATTTCAATATATTTTCTAATTTTTTATGATTTTTTTCCCCCTATAACTTATAGGTTATTAGAAGTATCATATTTAATTGCCAGATATTTAGGGATTTTCCAGATAACTTTCTGGTATGGGTTTTTAGTTTAATTCTGTTGTGATCAGAGAACGTACTTTGTATGACTTGAATCCTCTTAAATTTTTTTGAGATCTGTTTTGTGACTCAGTATGTTTTAGTTTGCTGAACATTCAACATGCATTTGAAAAGAATGTGTTTTCTGCTGTTCTTGAGTAGATCTTCTATCAATGTCAGTTAGGTCAATTTGGTTGATGGTGTTTTTCAGGTCTTCTGGAACTATACTGATTTTCTGTCTACTTGTTTTATCAGTGATAGAGGGCAGAGTGTTAAAATCTCCAGCAATAATTGTAGCCACTCCACCTTTCTTTTGATTAGTGTTCACGTGGTTATCTTTTTCTATCCTTTTACTTTTAATCTATCTGTATCTTCTTGTTTAAAATGGGTTTCTTAGAGAAAACATACAATTTTGTGTTGCTTTTATCCAGACTATCTTTGCCTTTTAACTGGAATGTTTGCATTTAATGCAGTTATCAGTATGATTGGGTTTAAGTTGACCGTCTTGCTTGTTTTCTGTCTCTGTTCTTTGTTTCTTTTTATCCTCTTTGCTTGACTTCATTTGGACTAAGAGAATTTTTTATTCTATTTTATCTCCACTATGAGCTTGTTAGCTTTTTACCTCTTTGGCTTATTTTTGTTTTAGGGGTTGCTATAGGTTTTACATTATACATTTTTAACTTACCATAGTGTATCTTCAGTTAGTCTTATACTACTTCATGGATAGGCTAAGAACCTTGCAACAGTATTCTTCCATTTATTTGCCTTCAGCTGAAGATTTCTAAGTCCTTCACTGCTGCCTCAAGTTCAACTACTGTACCTGAGAGGAGGGTGAGTGAGTAGTCCCTAAATAATAAAATTGAGATTTCACAGTTCATAGAGCAGACATTATAAGATTTGAGCAAATCATATTAAGTTGAGACCTGAAAGCACATATAGTCTTATTTTTCTGGTTCTGTGGTTCAGGTGACTATAAGGGTGAGGAAATTTCAGTATAACAGAGACAGGTGAAGACTGAGCTATAAATAGTAGGAGGCTGCCAGTATCAATTTGATGCCAGTTAGAGTAGAAGATTCAACTTACTACCTTATATAAGAATCAGGGATCATATTGGGAATCTTTGGTCTCCTAAACCCTGGCAGAACTAAGCTCCTCTACCTGTTAGCATCCTTCTGAATATGAAGACTATTTGTCCTGTTTCAACCAAAGCCTTCCTCTCTCTCAAGCCATAAACTCAAGGACTTGTTACTTCCCAGCACTGAAGTGTTCACTAGCCAGCTCTCAGTTTTGAGTTGGGATCGTTAAGACTTGCATAGCTGCTTTAGGCTCAGAGCTCATCTCTGCACTTCTCCTTTTAAGGATCTGTCTCTAGACAAGACTGGCCTGTTCTCTGGCAGCTAAGTTATCTGCTCTGTCATTTAAAAATTTTTGGACAACCTGTCTACAAATATGGAAGCAACTTCACTAATTTTCTTTCTCAGATGTTGAAATTATAAACACTTGAAAGGATAGTAATACCTGTATGGTACTTGGATCAGTAAGATTTATTCAGTGTACCTGGATACTTATGTTTAATTCCCCTGAGCACTACGAACTGAGCCATATGTGATTCAGTTTCTTTATCGTGTTTGCTTAGATGTTCAAGAAAATCCTTGGGCTATGCAATACTTTATAGGTTCAGTTGCATTGATTTGGGAGGGAAGAGAGAAGGTAAACATGAACTTGACATTTCTTGAGTGCTCATTCAGTGCCAAACTTCCCATCTTATAGACCGGAAACAACAAAGCCAGAATTTGAATCTGCCTGACTCAGCATCTGCTTGTGCAGCCTTTGTGATGGGTCGCATCTTAGATGTGATAGGGTTTAAATTCTCTTCCCTATTGTAAAATTGACAGGGGTGCTGGTATACAGAGGGAAGAGCAGACTGGATGATACTGTAGAAAGCTATGTCTTTAGGGTCTTTTGTTCCTTCTGTTTCAGTAAACTCTTGAGTGGAATCACATTGATAGGTTGGTGTGCAGTGGCAGTCCTGTGTCTGATTTGGCCTTTAGAAAAACATAAAACATTCATGTAACTTGATTTTTTAATATACTATTTGGGAAGCAACAAAATCTTTTGCCGACAGATGTGAAAAAGTCTGTGAAGCAGATTGGGACTGACTTATGAACACTTATCTTCTTTCCCCGGTAGCTAGATTTCAGACTCCTCCCACCCCTGAGGTGTATAGAGACCAAGTCCATACATGTTAACTACAGTCTGCACACCATTTACCTAGAAAAACGTTTGAGAGCAGACTTGAAACCTATTTTTATACTCTATTGTTAGGTAACAAAACCTACCCCAAAACTTAATGGCTTTAGAACACAGCCATTTTATATTTGCTCATAATTCTGTGTCTCAGGAATTGAGGCAGGGCTCAGCTGGCTGGTTCGTCTGGTGGTCACAGGTGGGGCATTTCATGAGATTGTAGTTGATGGTGATGGGGGGGGTGGAACATCTAAGATGGCTTCACTCACAGGACAGGGACCTTGGTGGGCGTGGCTAGGAGGCAAGGATCTCTCCCTCTCCAATTAGCTTTCTCACCACTTGTTTAGCTTGGGTTTCATTACTTGGGAGCTGGATTCCAAGAGCAAGCATTCCAAGCAGTGAAAGCAGAGCTGACGTTCTCTTAGGGTCCAGCCTCAGAAGTTACTTGCTGTCATTTCCTCCACATTCTGTGGGTCTAAACAGGAATCTGGGCTAGGAGAGGGGCCATTGCAGAGAAGCCTGTGGGATGGACAGTATTGTTGTGACTGTCTTTAGAAATATAATTTATCATTGAATCCTTCCTCTGGAGAGCTTGAGCCCCACCCCAGGCCATTTCAGTCAGAATCTGAAGAAACGGTGAGGTGAGGTGCTCTTAGGGAAGTCCCGTGTGTGCTCTTCTAAGCACTCAGCCTGGCTCTTTCTGGCTCCTGCAACATGGCATACGATGTGCGAGACCACTCCCTCTCCTTTGAACCATAGTGATCAGAGAAATTGAAAATAATTTAAGCGCTGTTTCATTTTTTTCTAGAACACAGTCCTACCTCTGTAAAAATTTCCCCCGTCTGTTCCCGCACACGCTGATGTTTAGTACTATTGTTTTTTATGATACTAAAAAGTATGGTGAATTCCCAGTACGAGCTTGGTCTTCTGTGTCTGTGTCTTCTGTGATAGCAGAGCATTGGACTCCAGTAGTTACTGAGTTGAACCATTAAAAATGGCACCACTGCTGCTGAGGGTTTTCTGTGGTAGCCAGAATTGTGAGCCTATGGATCAGACAATTGCACATCCCTGTTAAGAATTCAGAAAGACATGTGATCTTGCATCTGAACAGATTTAAAATTAGATTCAGCCTGAAAAGTGGCCTAAACATTTTTAAAGGAGAAATTTTTTTTAAAAATGTGGAGGCATATTTAGAATGCCTTGAATAAATACAATTTACTTCTCTGCACATTACTTTATTTAGAAAGGCCTAAGGCAGAACCCCTTCTGATTTGAACCATTTAAAATAGAGGACATTTACTTTATCATTTTCAAAACAGGAACACACAAGTTTTACTCTTGAAACTACTGGAATTAATTGTATATGAGAGTGTTGTGGTTCATGAAGTGCTGAACCATGAGATTCAGCATGGGATTCTCCCTATACAGTTGGCCCTCTCTGTCCGCAGGTGCCCAATGCATGGATTCAACCATGGAAAAAATTCCAGAAAGTTCCAAAAAGCAAAACTGGAGTTTGCCACTCACTGGTAGCTATTGAATATTTACATAGTGTTTACATTGTATTAGGTATTGTAAGTAATCTAGAGATGATTTAAAGCGTATGGGAGGATGTATGTAGGTTTTATGCATCTTATGTAAGCGTCTTGAGCATCCATGGATTTTGGTTTCCGCTGCGGGGGCAGGGGGTGAGGGTGTCCTGGAACCAATCCCCTGTGGATGGATACCGGGGGTGACTCTCCCTGTAAGAGGTGTGGATTCCCAGGCCCTCCTCTCCTGAAGAGGCTGTGTAATAGATCTCTGGTGGGACTTTGGAATCTAATTTTACTGAGTATTCTGGGAACTTCTTAGAAATGCAAAGTCATGGGCCCCATCCCAGACCTTCTGAATCCATATCTGGGATGGGAGGATATCTGGGGTGTCTGGGTTTTAACAGGTTTTCCAGGTGATTCTTATACTTGCTAAAGTTGGAAAAGCACTGTTATAGAGAAATCCCTTTCTTAGTTCTCTGCCTGAAAACTCCATTTCTACTAGAAAGTATCCCAAAAGATTTTCACTTACAGAGTTGTACAACTATCACTAAAATCCAATTTTGTAACACTTCCATCCCCCCAGAAGTTACATTATATCTGTTTGTAGTCAGTCCCTGCTCAGTCCCACTGATCTGCTGTCCTGGATTTGTGTTTTCTGGGAATTTCTTATAAATGAAATTATACAGTATGAAGTCTTTTGCATTTGGCTTCCTTCTTTTAGGTTCCTCCATGTTGAGCGTGTTGTTCTTTTTTAATGCTAAATAGTTTTCCATTGTATGAACTTACTGCATTTTGTCTGTCCATTCACCAGGTGGTAGACAATTAGACTGTTTTTAGTTTAAGGCAAATATGAATTATGCTGCTGTGAACATTCATGTGTAAGTTTTTATGTGGATATGTGTTTCCACATGGCAGGTCTTTGTTTAACCTTTTAAGAAACAGACTTTTCCAAAGTGGTTGTACATTTCAGCAGTGGATAGGGGTTCCAATTTTCTCACATCCTCAAGACACCTGGTATTGTCAGTCTTATGAATTTATAGCTATTCTAGTAGGTGGGTAGTGGTATCTTATTGTGGTTTTTTATTTGCATTTCCCCAGTGACTAATGATGTTGAGCCTCTTCTCGTGTGCCTAATAGCAATTCATATATCTTTTTTGGTGAAATGTCTACTCATACCTTTGCCCATTTGTTTTTTACCAGGTTGGCTGTTGTCTTACTGAGTTTTAAAAGTTCCCTGTGTATTCCGGATATGTGATTTGAGAATATTTTCTCCCAATATATGGCTTGTCTTTTCATTTTCTTATATGGTGTTTTTTAAAGAGCAAATATTTTAAATTTTGATTGAGTCCAGTTTATCAATGGTTTTCTTTTTTTTTTTTTTAAGATGTTGGGGGTAGGAGTTTATTTAATTATTTTTGCTATGTTGCATCTTCATTTCTGTGTGAGGGCTTTCTCTAGTTGTGGCAAGCAGGGGCCACTCTTCATCGCGGTGCGCGGGCCTCTCGTTGTCGTGGCCTTTCTTGTTTGGAGCACAGGCTCCAGACACGCAGGCTCAGTAGTTGTGGCTCACGGGCCTAGCCGCTCCGCGGCATGTGGGATCCTCCCAGACCAGGGCTCGAACCCGTTTCCCCTGCATTAGCAGGCAGATTCTCAACCACTGCACCACCAGGGAAGCCCCCAATGGTTTTCTTTTATTGATCATGCTTTTGTTGTCATATGTAAAAAGATCTTTGTCTAATCCAAAGATCACAGAGATTTTCTCCTGTGATTTCATCTAGAAGTTTTATAGTTTTAGTTCTTACATATGTTTCTATTCCATTTTAAGTTAATATTGGGGTATGGTATGAGGTAAGGGTCTCAGCTCCTTTTTTTTTTTTTTTTTTAAAGAACCACTTGTACATTCAGTTGTCTTAGCCCCATTTTTTGAAAAGACCATTCTTTCTCCCCACTGAATTCACTTGGCAAAATCAACTGGCCATAAACGTAAAGGATTATTTCTGGACTCAATTCTGTTCCATTGATTTATATAACTATCATTATCTTGGTTACTTACAGCTTTATAGTTAAGTTTTGAAATCTGGTAGTGTATGTTCTTCGAATTTGTTCTTTTTCAAAATCTTTTTAGCTATACTAGGTCCTTATATTTCCATCTAAATTTTTACAATCAGCTTGTCCGTTTCTACAAAATGGTTATCTGTTTTTGAATCCTGATGTTTTTCATTCAGGAGTCTTTGTGACTTCTCAGAGAGCAACTGAAACTGACTCTGCTCTTTGAGAGGTTATAATAAACGGTTCCTGAGAGACACTTGATGTACCGGCCTCTCTCCAGGTTAGGCATATAGCGGGTTGAACAGCTAATGAGAACACAAGGCAAGGCCAACTCCTGAGTAGCGATGACTGGGGTGTTTCTCTTAACCTCGATGGCTCACCAGTCGTTGGCACTCCATAAATACATAATAGGAGTAAGAGACCATGTACAATAAAGAACGAGTTGAGGATGATGCCTTTATCTTCCCTGTTCTTTTTGAGCCTTCCGTATTTTAAAGCCACCTTTGTAGCCATGAGTTGTGAAGCAGCCTGGCCAAGCCTGGTTCCCTCTTCGTTGAGTTACCAGCAGCTTCATGGTTTTATCAGATTTTTTTCACCTGTTCTTGCTTAAGCCTGTAACACATTATCACTCAAACCAGACATTCTTTTATCTTTTCAGAAGCTTGCCAGAGGAAACTCTGGTACTTCCCTTCCTCAGTTTTACTTAGAGGAACATTTTATCTCTGGCCTGCAAAGGATGGCTGTTCATCTTTTAACATTTTAAATGTGTATTTCTTTTGAACAGGCCTCCTTCCAGGCTGTAGTTCTTATCTTCCTTCTCTTTCACTAGGCCTCTTTGGGCTGGATTTGCTTAAACCCAGCTAATGTTTATTGAGCATTTGACTATATGCAGGGTATCATTTTAGGCCCTACTAGATGTGCAGAAATGGACAAAACACGGTTCTTGCCCTCATGGAGCTTACGCTCTGGTCAAAGTAAAAGTACACAGATAGCTATAGGAGGGAGCATATAAGAGATGAGGAGGGTCTCGGGGTTGAATGGAGTACTGTTTTCCAAAGAATCTGCTGTGAATCAGAAGCTACCTTTGCTGCATGTTTTAAAACCCAGATCTTGGCTTTCACAATTTAATCCTTGGAAGTCTTTTGCAGTGGTTTAGCTATCAACCTTGCTGGGTAAAGGACAGGCGTCCTCGTCCTGTTGACTCACTTTGCTGCCATTGATTTTACAAGGATCAAATTGTTTAATGGACATTCTGCTTTCCCTTGGAAAAAAAGGGCTGTATATATAACAAATGAACCAATAGTGACACACTTATAAATGGAGTAACATAATATTTTAAGCACCTCATCTGTTATTTAATATTTTATTCTTCCAGGGGAGCTTAACATGGTTCTCTTTCATCCATGGGTCTCTTGAAAGTGGGATTTTTTTTTTTTTCTCTCCAACACTGCTTAATACTTCCATCTGAAGGAGGCAGTGGCAGAGGATTTGAGACGGTGATTCTGTTAGCTGCCTCCCCTGTCCCTTTCTGTGTCGTGGGAAACCCTCGTCTTTACCAGAACGTCCTGGCAGGTGTCCTGGTTGGATCAGTGGTCAGTGCTTGTCTGGTGACCTCATGGATTCAGTTAGGGACATGTTCTTTGAGTGCCTGTTGTGAGAGTTTTGTTTATTTCTTTGTTTTTAATCTAACCCACACCCATGCAAAATAGATTCCCCATGCCAGAACCAGAATAACTCTGGCCAGGGCTCAAGAAAAACCTGGTAACTGACTAAAATTAAACACATGAACTCTCCCTGCCCTTTGCACTACAGTTTTTTATTAGGTATTCTTGACTGTTTTTTCCCCTTAGGAAAAGGCTGGGAAGTGGAAGCTTGAGTCATTATCCTAGGCATAGAGAGGGGATAGATGAGTGGGGAAGGTTACTGCTAATAAGCATAGGTGGGGCCAGTGCAGGTTTTTACTGGATCTAAGATTTCTTTTTTAACCTAGCAATAAAGATTCCATGACATTATCAATCACTGGCTTTATCCAAGGGATCCCTATCGTGGTCCTAACTTGACTTTGAATGTGAACCGTATTGCACCTGGTGCCTATACTCCTGCGTTGCTCTTTTGACTAGGCTGAATCTTCTCTTTAATGATCTCCCTGATTACTCCCAGGTGGAGAATGTGGTATATTTATCCCTGACACCTTTCAGATTATAGTGGATCACAGCCCTGAGAAAAGGGCACTACCTAAAGTTGGTTTTTATTCTGACTTGAAAATAAATGTCTTGGAAATTAAATCGCTTTCTTTGCTGGTTTTACCTTCCTGCTGGGGTAGTAGTAGTGTGGGAGTGAGGTTAAAGTCCCCTGAAAAAGCATGTGTGTACAGATAGTAGAGAACCGTGTTGTGGGACTTTTTAAAACATCATGAGCCCCTTAGAATTTAATGTTTGCATTTTTCTGGACCTCAAGAGGTTTTTATTTTTATCCAAAAAAAAAAAATGAAGCCTTTCAAAAATACAGGACAGTACAGAAAATAATATGGCAAACATCTATGTTCCTATCACCAAGATGAAATGTTTAACATAAACACCCTTGCTGTGGATTTATCTGTTCTGTACTTATATGCATCTCCATGATTTTGTGCGTGTATTAAAAATGAATAGATAGAAAGTATCTGTTTCTTTGTAACTTGGCTTTTTTGGTTTTTAATTCAGACTTGTGTTTTTGAGATGTATTTGTGCAGATCCAGCCCATTTATTTTAATTACTTTGTAGTGTTCCCTTGATATGTGGACAAATACATCTCAACTTTTTCATCTGTCTGCACAGTGAGGGACAGTTAATGAACATACCTGTTTGTTTTCTAATTGTTGTTGGCATATTAAGAGGGGTCCTGTTGACTTTCTTGTATGTAGATCTCACGTCTGGCAATTTTACTGAGCTTGTATTAGTTCTAGCAGTTTGTAGATTCTCCTGCCTTTCCTAATGCAGATAATCATATCACACTTGCGTTTCTTCCTTTCTGGTCCTTATATCTTTTGCGTCTTTTTCTTGTTGTGTTAGTTTGCTAGGACTGCCATAACAAGATACCACAAACTGAGCGGCTTACACAACAGAAATTTATTTTCTCACAGTTCTAGAGGCTGGAAATTCAAAATCAAGGTGTCGTCAGGGTCGATTTCTTCTGAACCTCTCTCCTTGGCTTGTAGATGGCTGTCTTCCCTCCGTGTGTGTATCCTAATCTCCACCCCTTATAAGGACACTAGTCATATAGGATTAGGGCCTACCCTAATGACCTAATTTAACCTTAATTACCTCCTTAACTGCCCTATCTCCAAATACTCACATTCTGGGTTACTGGTGTTAAGACTTCAACATAGGAATTAGGAGGGACACGGTTCAGCCTGTAACACTGCGCTGGCTCAGCTGGCTCACACGCCACAAAATGGAAGCAGTTATGGTGGGCATCCTTGATTTGTTCCTGACCGCAGAGGGATTTTAAAGAGAACATTCTTAAAGTTCCACCACCGAAAGTGATCGTTGCTGTGGCTTTGTAGATGCTTTTCACTGAGTTAGAGAAGGTCCTTTCTGACCCTTCTTTGCCCTCAGGGATGGATGTTGGAGTTCCAACCTCATGAGAGACTGCTTTCATCCGTTAGAGCTCAGAAAACTTAAATGCCTGGCTTTCCTCACAGCAGGGTCCAGAGAAATGACCTGGGCCCCATCCCAAGGCTAATTTGGAAAGAGCAGTTAACTTGAGGCCATGGAGGCGGCATGCTGACAGGGTCAAATTCTAGCATGTAAATGGCATCGGGGATGGGGGGTGTGATGGTGGCGTTTTTCTCAACTGTCCCCGAGATGGGAGGCTCCTCATTGGTCCATTTGTGGTACGGTGTTTGGCCTTGTCCTCAGAAGCTTAGCGTCCATGTTACTCTGCCATCGTTAACCTTTTTGATGCCTAAACACCATGGTCATTTTCTGCTGGGTGCAGTGTTTTTGGCCAGTTTGTCCTCCCTTTCCCTCTATTTGGGTTTGCTCTGTAGTTCTTTCCTAGGTTTTTGAGTTGGACACTCTCAATAATGATTTTACGTTATTATCATTTTCTCGTATATTCATTTTCCACAACTTTTTAATATAATTTTTTTTATTTTTGGCTGTGTTGGGTCTTCGTTGCTGCGCGTGGGCTTTCTCTAGTTGCGGCGAGCGGGGGCTACTCTTTGTTGCGTGCGCAGGCTTCTCATTGCAGTGGTTTCTCTCGTTGCAGAGCATGGGCTCTAGCCACGCGGGCTTCAGTAGTTGTGAAGTAGTAGTTCTTTGCAGGCTCTAGACCACAGGCTCGGTAGTTGTGGTGCATGGGCTTAGTTGCTCCGCGGCATGTGGGATCTTCCCGGACCAGGACTCAAACCTGTGTCCCCTGCATTGGCAGGCAGATTCTTAACCACTGTGCTACCAGGGAAGTCCAGTATTTTCCACAACTTTATTGAGATACAATTCACATATAATTCATGCATTTAAAGTATACAGTTCTTTTTAGTGTATTCAGGGTGTGCAACCACCATCACCATCAATTTATCCCAGAAAGAAGCTCTGCACCCTCCACATCTTCTCTCCGCCCCCCCTCCCCCAACCCAAGTCTCCCAGAATTAGGCAATCTATCAATACTTCCTGTATAGGTTTGCCTGTTCTAGTATATGCATTTGAAATTTCCCATAGGTTCTGCTTTGCTGTCCCACAAGCTCTTTTAATCCACAGATGAATTATTTTTTTATCCCCTTGTATTGTTTTCTTTCTAAAAATCACTTTGACATTAACATAAGAAGCCTTTTGCTAATTTAGTATTCAGGATTCATGGCTGTAGAATATCTAGTGAAAATATTATTCTTAGATCTTTTGGTGAGGTTGGCAATTACATTTCCTTAGATGATCCAATACAAATGCATACTATTATCTGCTCTAAGTAGTATGGAAATTAAATCCCCTGAAATAAATGAACTAACTCTCCCTCAAATGATCTCCTGGGGACTGACTTCTTTCTATAAGTTACTTGGCTTGGAACCATATTAAATCATTCATTAAGTGCCTCCAGTTCTTTCAATCTTTTTTAACCCCCACATTCATTGCCATATTTAATTGCCTTGATAGAGACATTGGTTTTATGTTTATAAATGTATAAGATATATTTTTTCTTTTTCCCAATTTGTTATTTTGAAAGATTTAAATCCTACAGAAATCTTAAAGGACAACGAATACCTATATTCCCCTCACCTAGATTTAGCCAATTAACATTTTGTCGTATTTGAACTCTTTTCCCTCTCACTCCCTTATCTCTTGCATGTATAATTTTTTCTGAACAATTTAAAAGTTAAGATATAGGGACTTCCCTAGTGGCGCAGTGGTTAAGAATCCGCCTGCCAATGCAGGGGACACGGGTTCAGTCCCTGGTCTGGGAAGATCCCACATGCTGTGGAACAACTAAGCCCCTGGGCCACAACTACTGAGCCTGCGCTCTAGAGCCCACGTGCCACAACTACTGAAGCCCGCGTGCCTAGAGCCCGTGCTCCACGACAAGAGAAGCCACCGCAACGAGAAGCCTGCGCACCACAATGAAGAGTAGCCCCCGCTCACCGCAACTAGAGAAAGCCCGCATGCGGCAACAAAGACCCAACGTAGCCGAAGGAAAAAAAAAAGTTAAGGTGTAGACGTTACTGTATACGTATTTGTAGGATCTGTCAGACTGTACTGTTTTTGGAGTCTTGCCCTTGGTGGATTGTTTCCCTCTGTGTTTTGTAATTTTTGACTGCAACCTCATCATCAGAGTAGGAGGTGCAGGCCTGCAGCTGCAGAGCTCAGGAGAGGCATTTCTTCCTCTGTAGCACAAGCAGACCAACCTCCCCCAACCCTCACTTTCTCTTTTCAGTTCTCTTGGTTTCTGGCACTTGGGGATTTCCAGTTCTTTCTTTTGTTTTCCAATAGTATTAGGTAGTTGTAGCAGTAGGGTTTTCTGGTTTTCTAGGCTATCATATTACTGTAACTGGAAGTTCCCCTGGTTTTAATTTTGGGAATTGAGACTTGGCTCTTCAAATAATTTTTAAGTCTTAGGTTTACTCTCCTGTGAACTTTCAGCAAGTGACTCAAGTTGGTATCGTTCTCACGATTTAACAAGTCCCGGATTCTTAGCTCCCAAATCATTATTAATCCTGATTACAAAGATCTTACCGGTTATTTTTTCTTAATGATTGGGGGTTGGAGAAGGGATGGGGTGGTGAAAAGCAGCAGGGAGGATGGTGAAGTTGTTAAGTTGTAGAAGCCCCGAGGGCCCTGTTTTGCTTAGCCTTCCGGTTCTTAAGGGCATCAGCACATCAGCATTTAAATGTGTCCGAATGGTTTCCTTTTCTATATGATCAAGCTAGAGCAAAGTTATTACATTTTAAAAGATGAAAAGAATTGCGGTTCACTCCCCTGCTGAGGTTGTAGTTTGAAGGATTTATGACTTTTTAACATTTTCTTTTTTTAGACAGGATCTTATTTTCAACAACAGATGGAAACAGCTGTGTCTAGAGCATGTCCCCTTCTGCGTCTCATGAAATTTACTAGCAAATAATGGTTTAGAAGCTCTGAAAACTGAGAGAACCCTGTTTTGACAGACCTAGGCTTTGATATGATGGGTGTAAAACACTCAGTTTTTAAAAACTCTATAATTTTTAGTTTGCAAATTTGCACCTGCTCCAATGTCACTTAGAAAGCATCTCTCTCTCTCTCTCTCTCTCTCTCTCTTTTTTTTTTTCCCTCTCCTCTCCTTTTGGTCCACTTGACCTACTTCTTTTTCCCCCACATTACCCATTTGGATTATCTCAATCCTAATATTTCATGTAATGCCAAGATTACTATCCCAAGGAAGGAAGGGATGATGCCTTTAGGCACAAATGGCTCAGAAATATCAATAAACATTTTTGGTAATTGATTAAGTTTACTTTAGTTTTAGAATTAGAAGATGAAGTTTTTGTGAAGAGACCTCTATAGACTTTTGATTTTTCTTCTCTACAGTAAGTGGTCAGACTAAATGAGTAGTTCTTAACTAGGGAAGTTTGGAATCGTCTGAGGAACTTTTGTTTAACTTTTTATTTTGAAATAATTATAGATTCACAGGAAGGTGTAAGCATAATGGAGTGGTCCCTTGTACCTTCATGCAGTTCGCTTGCAGTGGTATATCTTATGTAACTGTGGCACAATATCAAAACGAGGACATTGGCATTGGTACCTTTGGGACGATCCACAGACCTTCAGATTTCACCACTTGACATCCACCTGTGTGTGTGTGTGTGTGTGTGTGTGTGTGTGTGTGTGTGTGTGTAGTTTGTGTAGTTTTATCACATGTGTAAGTTGGAGTACCAGCCCCCACAATCAAGCTATAGAATGTTCCATCACCACCAAGATCCCCAGTCCTTCCCTTTATTGTCATACCCATCCCTTTCCCCCCCATCCTTAACCCCTGGCAACCACTGATCTATTCTCCAGCTCTATAATTTTGTCATTTTGTTAATGCTCTATAAATGGAATCATGCAGGTGTATAACCTTCAGGATTGGCTTTTTTCTTTTGTTAAAAAAAATATTTATTTATTTATTTGGCTGCACCAGGTCTTTGTTGCGGCACACGGGATCTTTAGTTGTGGCATGCGGGCTCTTAGTTGTGGCATGTGGGATCTAGTTCCCCGACCAGGGATCGAGCCTGGGCCCCCTGCATTGGGAGCCCAGAGTCTCAACCACTGGACCACCCTTTCCAAGTTGTTGTGTATATCAAGATTTCATTCCTTTTTTGTTTTGTTTTTTTTGTTAAGCAGTATTCCACAGTTCGGATGGACCACAGTTTGTTTAACCCCCCTGAGGAACTTCTAAAAAATACTTGTTTGCTGGTACAGCCATAACACCACCGCTGTCACTACCCACCCCAAATACGTCTTTTTTATTATACTTATTTTGTCATCATACTTCTTTTCATCTCGCCACTCTTCTATCTATCCATCAATCTTATTTTTTGACGCATTTCAAAGTAAATGCAGACATCTGTGTACTTTCCTCTAAATATTTCAACATGCATACAATTAACTGGTGTTCAGTATTTGTTTATAGTTTCTCTTGATATAAAATTTGCATACAGTGAAATGCACACATTTGAAGTATACATTCACTGAGTTTTGACAGTGTATATGCAAGAACGATGCAAATCCCCATCGAGATAGAAAAATTACATTACCCTGCCAGCCTCAGCTTGTGGGTCAGGAGAGTGAGAGTGGGGCCCAAGCATGAGTCGTTTGTAAAGGACCCTAACTTTGAGGAAGCTGATTCTGATGTATGCCTTTGTAAAGTACCCTTGCTGACCTGACAAGCCGCCTTCAGGCCAGCAAGCATGTTTAAGGTGAAGCCAGGTCTTCTGATCTCACAAGTGTGAGTGCCCCCGCTCCTGCAAGGCCACCTCCATCCTCAGGCAGATGGATCCGCCAGAGACAGTGAAATTAAGAGAGTTATACAGTGAACATCCACATAACCACCACCCAGACTCTACAATCAATATTTTCCTGTATTTGCTTTATCACAAACTCTTTGTCTGTGCAGTCCTCCATCGGCCCATCTTATCGTTTCGATGCATCTCACCAAATGCAGTTTTAATCTCCCCATGATCTCCTCTGTGATTCTGCTCCATTGTGGCACCAACTTTTAAAATTAAAATAGAGCTGGTGACCCATGTGCAAATGAGGAGAATCTGAGCCCGCAGATGGGAAAAGCATTTTCGTTTGCTGCCATCAGGGATATGACACGTGTGTTCCAGAGGCTAGACATCCTGTGACTTGGCTCCACGAAGCGTCTGTGCTGGAAGTGAGGGAGGAACCTCCTGAGGAAACGGGCTTTTCTTTTCCTTAAAGTCCTGCCCAGGTAGGCCAACTGCCTTCCTGAAGCTCTATTCATAGATCCCAGAGGAAATCTCGGGGATTTTTATCTCACTACCCACCTCACCTTATAAAATTCAGTTAGTTCGGGTGGGTGGCTGGAACCCTAACGTTAAACACCAGATATCTAAATATATGTGTAAGGTGGGAACAGAGGGTCAGAGAAGAATTATATTCTCCAGCTTGAGGACTCCAGCTGGAGAGATGAAAACTGCAGCCATCAAGGGCTACTTGTGGGCCCAGAGGTCTTCCTCTCTTTGCATCTGTAATTCCCGTCACAGGTGTGCCTCGTGCTGCAAAACACAGCGCAAGTATTGAATAAGCAGACTTGACTCAGAGAAATAGAGTTTTCCTCATGCGCTCAGATGATGTCTTTTCATTTTGTGCGTTGGGATGACATGTCACATTTTCAAGAAAACTAGACTTTAGAAACAATCCTTTAGGGGTTTCCTGATTGCTCTGGGCTCCTGGGCTCCCTGTGCAGGCTGCCTCTGCTGTAGCATCGTCCACTGGCTTGTTTGGCTTGTCATGGTAGCTCACTCACATTCTTCTGTTATATTCCCTTCGGTGGCAAAACTTCGCTTTTCATTGAATTAACTTCCTTCAACCCATAGGTTTGCTTCCATTTAAAATCATTTCTTCCCTCCTTGTTGACAGTTCACTTCTTACCCCCTCTCCTCCCAGCAGGACTACTTAGTTCCCTCTGGATTTGGGGTTCCTGTGGAAATGGCGGAGCCCTGTGGAAGATAATCAGCCTGCTGTGTGTTTCAACAGCGTAGCGTTTTCATGTACAATTTGTCTTCCAGAGTGTGAAGCGCCTTGCTAACTGTATTGATCCAGAAATGTGGTTCCTGGTTTGGAGAAGGAAAATAAAACCCAGCAACTGTTGTTGTGAGGGGCAGTGTACTTTCAGGGGTCTGGTTCTGGAAGTCCAGTCATGGCCTTCCAGGGAGAAGCTGACGCCCCTTTGCCTTCCTGATTCCCTGGGTGTTCTGCCGCCGCCTCGCTGGCCTCAGTGGGTCCAGGGATAAGCTAGGCACTAGCTCTTGGTCTCTGGTCTAAGATCCTGGGCAGAGAGAAAGCGTGGGGAGGGCACAGCGGGTAGAGCTGACACAGAGGAGATCACTGTGGGCTTCTCAGGTCTTGTGCTGGATTTTCAGCCCCTATTCTGATCTCTGAATCAGGCACGTCTACTTAAGGGTCTAGAATCATTGCTTTTCACTTTAAGAAGTGAGTTAATAATTTACCAGTCAGTAATAGCAGCGTTCTGTGCTTCCCTGACCATCTCCTCCATGCCCATCCTGTGATGGCATTACTGCATTGTGCCTGGTTCCTCTCCTGCTATTAATTCCACTGGGGGATTGGCCTCACCTGTTCACGTGGAGCGTTGCCTCTTCTGGAGTGTGAGACCAGCTCTGTGGCCATGGTGCCTTGGCTTTCACTGCCCCCATCAGCTGGACAGTCTCAGCCCCTCCTTGTCTTTCACACCTGGCCTTTCATACTGGTCCAGTCCAAACAAGAGGGTCTGACTCTCTTCCTGGTCGGTTCTCCTGTGTAGCTCTCTTGTTTTAGAACAGTAATTAAAGGAGCAGGGTGTCTGGATGAACCTATTATTGTGATCTTATCAGCTTCCCAGAGCAAATGCAGAAAGAAGGCTTTCTAAGTGGCAGAGCAGGTGGGCCGATGTCCTTGTTCATTTGTAGAGCTGGCTTCCCTCTCCCAGCAGGCAGGGCCAGGTGTCGTCCCGTGCAGCACTGATGGGAGAAGAGAGCTGAGAAGTGTGGGAACGTCATTTGGGTTTTGCCCCTTGCTTCCATTGTAGTGATTTCTAAAGGAACTGTTTCTCTGGTTTGAATAACGTGGTAGTGCTGGCCAACTAGAACTAAGTACCGCCCCTCCCTTTGTGCATATTCACTCCACTTTCCCAGTCCCCAACCTGGGATTTAGAATCTCTCCCTTCTTGTGCAGAACCAGGGTCCTGACTTAAGGTCCTGGGTGTCTCTTGTTGGGAAGAACTTGGTCCCCAGCACTTGCCATGCTACTGGGCCAGCTGCAGGTCCTGTTCTGTCCTCAGACAGTGAGGTCTTCTTGGAAAGGCTGCAGGCTTGATGATGGCACAGCTGCTCCCTCTGGGAGAGAGCCTTTTCCTCTGCCCACAAAGCCAGAGGCATCGTGGACACAGCAGCTCCGTCTGGAGCAAGAAACCCCTTCCTGCCGGTCTGTGGAGAGTCACTTCTGCTAGACAGGCACGGGAATGTTGTTCATGACGCTTCAGGTGAGCTTGGAGACAAAGGATCTTGATTTTACAGAAGAGAAACAGCATAAACACATAGTCTGTAGGGGGTGATTATTGCCTTTCCTACTGAACTGAGCTTGCCCTGGGCAAGTCAGCCTCGCCTCTCACTGGACGTACCCTCGAAGGACCGAGACCATGTCATTCTCATCGCAAGCTTTGGGGAAAACAAGTAGTGATTCTGCTCCGGTATTTCCTCAATAAAGACATTTGCTAGCCAGTGACCCAGAGCCATTCCGGAGCTGCTTAGAATCTGGATCCATTCCTTTGCTGAGCTGGCAGGTTATATTTATATGTAATGAGGACTATTTGCTGCTTCAGAAAATTTTGAGGGCTGCAGCCATTTTAGCTATTAGTAGCTGCTGGTTATTTCTATAGGTCCCCCTCCCCATTTCACTTCAGAAGTCTTTTTTTTTTTTTTTTAATATTTGAAATAGAGGGATCCATAAAGATGAATTAGAATCTTCCTCTTCAGAGGTCCGTGCTTGAGGAAGTCGACTGTGAAAGGATTTGTCTCCTTCCATAGGTCCCAGTGGCTGTAATGTCAGTTCATGTGTCTATCTGGCGGCTCTGGTCAGAGACCCTGGAAATAAGGTGCTGGGCTGAGGGTTCCACCATTTTCGATGACAATACTGCTCATAAGTTCTAGTGGTCGTGGCCGGAACAGGTTTGAAAGTCAGGTATATAGTTCTGTCTGATGTCAGTGTTTCCCTTTCTTGGTTAAAGAATGAACGTGGCATTAGCACTCTTTAAAAAGAGTGGGAACTGTATCCTTGTACAGACTTAAAGGGACTGAAGTTCACAAGTAGTGCGTGGGAGGAGAAATTGCCACATACTTGTCTCATGGAAGAGACTTTTAATACCAGTAAGTTCAACCGTCCGCCTTGGTAAGTCCCTTGAGAAGCAACTGGAAAACCCAGTGTTCTCCGGCTCTGGTCATTTTATTGTCAGAAAAAGAAAGCAAACAGGATTGCAGCGCACAGACGTCGTTCATTCGGTAGCTAGACAAAGTGAGAATGCGTCAGGGTGTCTCCAGGTTTACTGCTTTGAGAATCAGTTTGTGTCCTCCCGTTCGTTCAGAGGTAAAACTTCCCGGCGGGCGTGCCTCTGGTTCTTGGAGTGACACCCCAGTAAGTGTGTGAAGTGTTCGGCCTTTGAAGGGCAGGTGAGAATCCCCTCATGAACCCGTGGACTAAGCTTGCTCGAGGACGGTCGTGGCTCCACCTGTCAGACCCCTGGCTTTCGTTTAAACGTATCACTTGTCTCAGGAAAACTTTTCTCCCCCAGCACATTTATTCAGTCCCGTGGCATCTTCCCATTCAGTTACTTGGCTTGTTGGAACTCAAGACTTAGGGTCCTTGTCATGATGGCATTTCTCCGTACAGAGTCCTGATCTGTGTTTTCTTTCCGATTTGGTTAGAATCTCCTGGGGTTTTCCTTCATTCAGAATTCAATGGCTCCAGGGCCTCTTTGCAAAACCTCCTCCCTGTCAGCCACCTCCACCGCCCTGCTCCTCTGACTCCTGTGTAACTCGAAGGCTTGTTTGTTTTGTGCTTATTCACGCCAAGCAGATTTTTGATCTAAAGAGAAATTCAGTGGGTTATTCCAGTACAAATATAGATGGCGACAGAGTTTTGTTTTATTGTTTGCTCAGCAAGAACCACCAGGTTTGATCAATACCTGGAGATTGTTTTTAATGATTTTTGTTTGGTGGGGCAGATTTTAGTTTTTTGGCTGTACCACGCAGCTTGTGGGATCTTAGTTCCCCGAGCAGGGACTGAACCCGGGTCCTCAGCAGTGAAAACACGGAGTCCTAACCCCTGGACCACCAGGGAAGTCCGTTTTTAATGATTTTAAGTGATTTAATTTGGTCCTTGATTGAGAGGGGCTTGAGGAAGGCAAGCCCCTTCAGCCCCAAGACTAAAGAGCCTTCCCTTAGCCGGGAGGTTGGCCGGTTCAGGGCAGCAGGATGGCCCAGTTTCTTCTGTTCTTTCCTCTGCTTTCTCTGGGTCTCTGTCAGTTTTGAACCTTCTTCTAGTTCAAGTTCCATAGTCAAAAGCGTTAGGAAGTAGGATTGAAAATAACTTTACAGGAGAAAATGAAAACTTCATAGACAGGATTCATCACCACAGGCCTCAGGATGGTCATCCACAGCTGCTTTGCGAGGAAGTTGGTGGAGTGGGTGCTGTCTGTCTGCCTTGGGAAGCGCTGTTTTAGCCCTGAGCTGAGTATGGAGGGGGTGGAGGCCACTGTAAACCCCTCAGCAAATGTGGGGTCTGAGGGAGAAGAACCTCTTGTTCTGCCTCTCTCGGCCTATAAGTACTCTGATACTTGACCTGCCCCCTTCCCTTTTCTTTCCCTGCAGGAGTGTATAGATCTGATGATAGCCTGGGGCTGTCCTGTTAGGTGGGCTGTTCTCCTCAGCGGTGTGCAGCTTTTTCCTTTTTTGGCTTTCAGTAGCAGTGTAGCAAGGGGCACTCTGAGAATAACACCACAGTAGCAGTTAAGTCCGAGGATTATTTCCCCATACCTGCTGGCCCAGCAGCACTGCAGGCAGCAGAGGCTGAGGAAGAAAAGCCTGCCAAAGGCCTCGCAGAAGAGTGAGAGAAATGGTTAAAGTTGGGGGCAACCTGAAGGGGAATTGGAGCCCTCCTGGACAGTGGGGGTCCCAGCCCTTCGTGGTGCACTTGGGCACAAAACAAGCAGCAGCTCTCATCACGCCGCTTTGGACAGAAGTGTTCGGATTGAGTTTGATAACCGGTAAGACGTTAGATAGCAGTAACTAGTAGGCCTTCTGCTTGCTTTGGGTGCAGCTTTGGCTGGTGGGAGCCAGGAGAATTGTCCCCTTTCCTTTTCTCCTTTAAATAAATCAAGTCTCTTCACCCAGAAGCTGCACCAGGCTTTCTGCACACCTCTGTTGAGGTTTTCGACCATACTGGTTTTCCCTTGTTCTGGTTCGGAGCTGCTGCATCCCAGGGGCTGCTGCCTGCTAGGCTTTTCACGTTTAAATGTAAATGATTAGATACTGGCCTTGATCTCCAGCCTGCGTAGCATGTAGGAGCTGTGAAGGAAGCCCTCAAAATGTCCCAGACCTGCTGCTGCAGGAAGAGCCCGCTCTCAACTGTCTTCAGGTTAAACACTGGGACTCATTACCTTGGCGGTTACCTTCCCCATTGCAGACTTGGCATCAAATATCCGTGGGATTTGAAAAAGAACAGCGTAATAAATCAAGACGAATTATAATAAATCTCTGGTACTGTGAGGGTATCAGAAAAAACTAGAGTCTTTTTATTTTGTTTGTGGTGAAATGGCTTCGATCACCTAGGAACCAGTTTTTGTGCCATCAGAAGACTCTGGTTCTTGAAGTTTGTCCTTAGATCTCATTTGGTCCTCTCAGTTCTCCATGTGAGTAGAGAAGTATTTGGAGCTCAAAGCTTGAGTTTTTTACTTTTCCTGTAATGACTGGAAGTCGCATAAATCAGTTTTTTTGTTTTGTTTTCGCCACGCCACGCAGCTTGAAGGATCTTAGTTTTCCCACCAGGGATCAAACCCGTGCCCCCTTGCAGTGGAAGCGTGGAGTACTAACCGCTGGACCGCCAGGGAATTCCCCTAAATCATTTTGAAAATTTTATTTATTTATTTATGGCTGTGTTGGGTCTTCGTTGCTGCAAGTGGGTTTTTCTCTAGTTGCAGCGAGCGGGGGGCTACTCTTCATTGCGGTGCACGTGCTTCTCATTGCAGTGGCTTCTCTTGTTGCGGCGCACGGGCTTCAGTAGTTGTGGCTCGCGGGCTCTAGAGAGCAGGCTCAGTAGTTGTGGCGCACGGGCTTAATTGCTCCGCGGCATGTGGGATCTTCCCAGATGAGGGCTTGAACCTGTATCCCCTGCATTGGCAGGCAGATTCTTAACCACTGCGCCACCAGGGAAGTTCCCGTAAATCAGTTTTAAAATGGACTAAAGATCTTAGGCTGATAGATTTGACTGCTCTCCCCTCTCCTTCAGGCTGGCTTTGGTTCATCTGACCCTTGGAAGTCATATTGTTTACGTTCCTTCATCTCTCCCGTCCTCATTTCTCCCATCTCTCCTTTGCACTTACAAAGTCTAGTGACGTAGAGTTGGGACAGGGTTATATGACTAGATAGCCTGGGTAAGTTAGGCTGATCCAACCTTGCCTGGGCCAGGAGTAGGGGGATAAATTCTGTCTACACATTTGAGCACCAGGACCATTGAAATCCACACTTAGCACACCAGCCTCAAAGGAGGTTTAGGAGTCCAGACACTGGGTTATTAGTCTCGGCTGTACCCTTGATTTGGGGGAAGACTTCTGAGATTATCTCTTAATTTCTCCTCTGTACTATGAGGGGGCTGGAGTTTCTTAACTACACAAGGAGGAGGCTGAGAAAATGAGGCAAGAAGATCTCAGGAAGGCTGCCCAAGGGTGACCTCCTTTCAGGGGACACAGTGAATTCAGACGTGCAGTGACACTCTGGTGTTCCTGCTGCAGGTTTTGTGATGCCTTAGTCAGAAGTGACCGCAGGAGGAGGGCATGAAAAGTATGGGAACTTTGCAATTGATCCCTGTACCCAAGTATAACTTCCACTTCCCCAGCTTCCTTAACAGAATTAATCATCTTGCCATCATCTTGGTTTAAAGTGTTAATTCAAAGAATCAGCTTTGTCATGGCTTCTGACCTGGCTGAGGCCTTTTAATGAAAATTGGCCTAAGTTCAGTATTACGGTGAGAAGCTCCCCTTCTGAAGAGCCTAGCTGCTGAGACAGTGGAAGACACTGGTTTGTATTGTTTCCCTCAAGTTAATCTGTGAAACATAAAATTAGGTTATACTTTTGACTTGACAAAGTATCAGTGTTCTCGCTATTACACTGCTTAGAAGGATCTAAGCAAATGTCTGTTCAGTGACTTCAAAAGAATCGAGACAGTTTAAAGAACCTGCTTTGACAGACCTGTTATATCTCATTTACAATAACATGCTTAGAACCTTATTTGTTTAAGAGCATCTCAGAAGAAGGTAATGCCTTGTAGTTGTTCCATTAGGAAGCAGTTGGGAGTTTAGGGTATCAGAGGCAGACACCCCATGTCTCTTCGGAATATGCGTTTCTTAGTCTTGTGGGAAATACTGCTCCCTCCATAGAACCTCTCTAGGCCTCTCTGAAGGCCTCTGGAGAAGTTCCCTCCTACAGCAGCGCAAGGTTAATGCTTTGACCTTTTACTAAAATTGACAGTTGCTGAAGTGAGACGAATTATTTATCAGAAAGGGTTGATTAAAAGAGCTAAGTAAAAAGGAGTGCAAATATGGAATATGTCTTTACCTTTTCATAGCAGCTTTGGCCGCATGCACCTGAGTTCTTTGTGAGACCATCTCTCCTCCAGGTGACTGTAGGTGATGGAGGCTTCGTGAGGAGGGGTTGGGGGAAGGATGATGCATGTTGGTCCATGGAGAGGTTTAACAGTCAGCATGTGAATAGCAAATACCTCCTTGCCTTTTCTAATAGGGACAATTTTTCCAATTTTTTTTTTTTTTAAGCAGGGGTATCAGTTCTGAAAATATTTTAGAATATTTACCATGTGTGGGGCCTGGGGCTACCCAACTCCTTTAGTTTACCTGGAAATAATACTGCCTTTCTTCAGGGGCAGAAGAAACCAAGGGCCTTCCTGAACTGAAGGGGACCCACAGTCATCACTAACTTTAAATCCATAAGCCTTAGAATTAGAAGGAATCTTGATGCATAAGCCAGTCTCCTCACTTTACAGGTGAAAAAGTGGAGACTCAGAAATGCCAAGATTTAGGGCTTCCCTGGTGGCGCAGTGGTTGAGAGTCCGCCGGCCGATGCAGGGGACACGGGTTCGTGCCCCGGTCCGGGAAGATCCCACGTGCCGTGGAGCGGCTGGGCCCGTGAGCCACGGCCGCTGAGCCTGCGTGTCCAGAGCCTGTGCTCCGCAACGGGAGAGGCCACAACAGTGAGAGGCCCGCATACCGCAAAAAAAAAAAAAAAAAGAAATGTCAAGATTTACCCCTTGATGAGAATGCTCATATTTTAGCTTCCTGCTCAGTCCCTTTCCCACCACACAGGCTGCAAGCTGGGCACTTGGAGCCAGGAGATACACAAGGAGTGCCTGCAGGGAGGTCGGGAAGGAGTCTCCAGCCTGGCGGTGGTGAGGGTATTCACATTTCTGGAGGCCAGGGGTACATTCCAGCCTAGATTGGGGTGGGTGTTGACAGCCAGGCTCTACTTGGTTTTACTTTTACCTTATCCCCCTTCATCTCCGACTCCCCTCCCACCCCACCCTGCTGGGTTCACCTTTTCCTTGGATAGGTGTTCATGTTATGTTACTTTAAAAAATATATGGTGGCATTTCATGTGTATATTTTAGATTTCAGCCCAAAGATCTTGATCTATACTTGTAAATGTTTGAATTAATAAATGAATGGAGACAGTGCACTGGTGGCTTTGAGAGTGGATGATGAAGTCTGGGAGGTCACTTTGTGAGCCCTGAAGTTCTGCAGCTGTCAGAGAGGTGGGGTTGTCCCCCTGCCACCCGGCTCATCTGGTTAGGGAGGGACCCTTTCCTATCAGAATGAGGGGAGGAAACTTTGGGCCCAAAGATTCACCTGAGGCTTTTGTCCTCAGGGTAAAGGTGGGAACAAGGTAGCTGTGACCTGCCTGTGTGTGTCTGCCTCCTGCCAGGTGGACTAGAGGAGGAGTGGAGGTTGTCTCCCAGCTCAGGATTTTTGTTAAAACATTATCCTTATAGTTCTTCCTTTATACTTATAGATACCCAAAGCAGTATAGGAGTATTATTCCTGACAACTTGTCCCCTACCTTGAGTTTCACATGGGCTAATCTTTGACTTAAGGGCCTGATTTTTTTTTTTTTTTTTTTTTTTTTTTTTTGCGGTACGCGGGCCTCTCACTGTTGCGGCCTCTCCCGTTGCGGAGCACAGGCTCCAGACGTGCAGGCTCAGCGGCCGTGGCTCACGGGCCCAGCCGCTCCGCGGTATGTGGGATCCTCCCAGACCGGGGCACGAACCCGTGTCACCTGCCTCGGCAGGCGGACTCTCAACCACTGCGCCACCAGGGAAGCCCACTTAAGGGCCTGATTTTCAACCAAAACTCAGTTGCTCTGTCCTTAACTGGAAAGGAGGAACCGGTCAGAGCTTTGGTCAACTTGTTTTATTCCTTCCTCCCTCCCCATCCTACTTCTCCATCTGGTTCTCCATGTTGTTCTGAGGCCAGTCTGCCTGGGCTGCGATTCGGCTCCAGTCACTTGAAACTGTCTGACCTTCATCTCCCTGAGCCTCGATTTCCTCACCTGTAAAGTAGGAATAATCATGGTGCCCCGCACAGAGGTTCAAGGGCTTACATGCAGTAGTGCAAATAAAGCGCCCAGTTACCCGTGCCAGGCATGGCTCTGGAAATGCGGGCCACTGCTCTCATTTTCCTGTCCTCCTCCTCCCCCAACGACCTCCTGGGTGGATGGAAGCCCTGCATGAGGAGCAGGTTCAGAGCTGCTGTGGTAAGAGCCCTGAGCCCTTTCCTCGCTGCTCTTGGCCATTCTTGCAGCGCTTGGCACTGGCGTGTCTTGCATCAGTGAGAGCCAGAGTGGCTCTTTGGAAGGACCGACTGCGCCTCCCTGCCCTGGGCTCACCGTGCGTCCTCCCTCGCACCACATGTGCCTGTCCCGTGCCCCGCGGAGGGCCCTGGGAAAGGCGCTGGGAAAACCAGCTGGTGTGCGGGGCTCGGAGCTGGTCACTCGGGAGCGTGGCGTTCAGTGAATTCAGATGATGCAGCTGCTCTTCCTGGAGGCACGGGGTGTTTCTCACCTTATCTTAGCGAGGGATGGGCCTTGCTGCCGTGGCCCTTGCTCAGTAGCTCTTGTGCCTTCAAATAAGGGAGAAGGGAATGCACTTTCATGGAGCGAGAAGCTATACCAATCCCATTGCTTTGGTAATTATAGTATAACACGTGCTAAAGGCAGGCAACCAGGGCTGAAAATGGGGAAGAGGGAAGGAGACATGATACGAAAGCCTGGGGAAGCTCTGCGCTGCTCCTGCCCGGGCTTGTTGCAGAGCTGGTTGTGCTAAGCAGCAACCTTGTGCCCACGCCCCCAGGTTTTTTCAGCTGCAGTCGTTCGTCTGGGCCCAGACCGCTGGTTTTGCCTTCTTAGTAAGTAGCAGTTTCAACCACTATGATTTTCACTGAGATCCAGGGATAATTGGGGTGGGGGTTAGGGAGCGGGAGGACGTAACAAAAAAATCTTCTTTGGTTCTTGTAATTATGAAAGTAATCTGAGTTCATTATCACAAAATCAAATAATACAGTGTTGAAAGTAAAAGTTTGTGTCTCTCCTCCCGTCACAGTCTCTTGGTCTGTGGGTGACCAGGTAGCCGCTGTGAAACGTGGGTGTGTCTGCAGACATGTGTCCGTGCTTATGCTTCTGCAAGCGTGTGTGAGTTGCTTGTGGGTTTCTTTCTTTTTTAAGGGCGTCACACTCTACGTATTGTTCTGCAACTTGCTTTTTTTTTTTTTTTAATTCAATTTGTGGACAAATTAGTATACAGAAGTTTTACCTTTTTATTTTGGCTGTCTAATAGCCTATCATATGGACATTATACAAATTATCAACCAGACCTCCATTAACCTGAAAATAAGGAGATAGTGTGAAAGTCTGAATAAGGAGAGTGTGAAAGTCTGAAGTCTGATCTTCTCCTCCGTCAGGTGACGCTACTTTCCCAGCTCTGCAACAGTTGGGAGGTGTCATCTTTAGAGAAACTGAGCGGGGGTTTATGGACTTGGCCAGACACCAAGGAAGGGAAGATGGGAGTGAGGTACCAAACCAGAGGCAGGAAGATCGGATGAGAATCCGAACTGTACCAAGAGGCTCCAAACTTCCTGTCCTGTTCAATTCCAGAACTCCTAGAGTAGAGGCAAGAGTTCGAAGGATCTGTGTTTGAAGAAACTGAACTTACTATAGAGGAAAGATCTGTAGATACTAATGTCTGGTCACAAATGAAAAAGCTGCCTGGCACTTCTGCTACCAAAATCCCCAAATAAATTATCAGCTAACCAATTCAATAGTGTATTGGGAACATGTACAAACAAGTACTGTTTTCCCCCAAATTACTAGGATAGTTTAACATCAGAAAACCTGTCATATCAATAGACAAAAGGAGGGAAAACATGATCTCAGTTGATACAGAAAAATAAATTGATAAATTCAGTAGCATTTTATGTTTTAAATACTCAATAAAATAATGATAAAAGGAACTTCCTTAGTTTTACAGAAGTTATATAACAGAAATCTATAGCAAACATTACATTTAATTGAAGAAACTGTTTCATTTACTGGAGGTTCTGATCAACAGATTAAGGAAAGAAAAAGAAATTAAATGTAGGAGTTGGAAGGGAAGAGATAACACTTTATTTTCACATGATATAATCAGATACAAGATGAGTCTATCAAATTAAATTGTATTTCCCTATGCTACAATAATCAACTCAAAATTTAAGAAATAATAACAGAAGAAACCATAAAGTTTCTGGTACTTAACAGAAACAAGAATATATAGAACCTCTATGGGAAAGTCACATAAATAGAAAGATATTCTGTATTCCTGCATGAGATCTAATATTATACAGATCATAATCTTCCTTTCACATTGATTTATAAACTCAGTGCTATCCCAGTAACTATGGAGTAACAAATTACTTCAAAACGTAATAGCTTAAAACAAGAATAATCATTCTCTCTCACAACTTTTGGTAGTCAGCTCTCCCAGGCATTTTTGTCTTTTGGGCCTCCCATGAGGTTGCAATCAGATGATGGCTGTGGATGGGACCATTGCAAAGGCTTTTCACTCACATGTCAGTGCCTGGTCTGGGAAGACTCAAGCAGTGGGGCTTGAACAGCTGGGGATCCGTGGGCATCTCTGTTTATGTGCAAGCTTTCTGCTTGATCTCCCCAGCATGGTACCTTCAGGGTAGCTGGACTTCTTACACGTTGGCTCAGGGCTCCCACATCCCTTGTCCTAAGAGAGAACCAGGGGGAAGCCTTTTTGGATGCAGCCTTGGAAGTCACGTAGCATCACCTCTGCACATTATTGATTCAGGCAGGTTGTGAAGGTCACTGTAGGGAGAAGGGAAGGGAACATAGACTCCATATATCAATAGAAGAATGTTAATATCATTGTAAAAAGAGCATGTGGGATGAAACATGTACTGGTGCAGCCATCTTTGGAAAACAGAGTCTGCCCAAATTGCAGTTCCATTCAGAATTATAACTGAATTTTGGGGGGAAGAACTTTTATTCTTAAATGCATTTGAAATAACAAAGCCAACTTTTAGAAAGAAAAAGGGGACTTTTGCACCAGATACTCTGTAAGCTACCAAGCCATCGTACTAAAAGCAGTATGGTATCTATGCAAGAACAGGTAATAGACAAAAACGGAATAGAATAAAGATCTCAGAAATAGACCCATGTATATATAAGAACTTAATATACTATAAAAAGTTACCACAAATCAATGAGGAAAGCATGGATTGCTCAGTAGATAGTGTTGAGAAAATTAGCTTACTAGATGGAAAAACATAAACCAGATCGCCACGTAATATCCCATACAATGGTAGATTCTGGAAGAATTAAAGGCCTAAATGAAAGTGATAACACCACAAAATTAATAGAGGCCCAGTATCCCTTATCCACAAATGTGAAATGCAGAAAGCTCTGAAAACCAAAAGCTCTTTGATAACCCACATGGCAGCAAAAGTTGAGTTGAGGTGAGGCTCTTTGTAATCATTTATTTATCCTGCTTAATGTGAATGTCACATATTTCACTGCAGTGTTTTTTCAAACTGTTGTTATGAAAACTTTCAAACATTCAGAAAAGTTAAAAGGATAGTCCAGTGGGCACCTGTATATCTACTACCTCAACTCAGTGCTTATCAATTTGCTGTATTTGCTTTATCTATATATGTGTATATATATATATTTTTTCTTTTTTTGCTGAACCATTTGAAATGTCGCAAACATTGTGATACTTCATCTGTATATACTGCTAAGAATAGGTATTTCCTAAGGAAAAGGACATTTTCCTACAGAATCATAATAGTCACATTTTAAAAAGTTAACAGTAATTCCATAATATCATCTAATACCCATATTCAGACTTCCCCAATTATCCCCAAAATGTTTTTCCCCACTCAACACATGTTTCTTGAGCATTTGAACATTATTTGTTTACTGTTCATTGACTAATGTTTAGTGAACATTATTGAACACCTACTGTTGTAAGTCACTATGAAAAATACAAAAATAGATGTGTTCGCTGTCCTTGGGAACAATCTAGTGTGGGAGAAGCAAACATACACAAAAAAATATGACGCAGGACAGGCTGCAGTAAGTGTCATAATACGGGCAGAAACAATACTATAAGGACATGAAGCAAGGAATCATCGATTCCTTCTGAAGGGAGCCTTCCTCCTGCTATAGTGTGTTGGGAAAACAGCTGAATCCTCCTCCTGGTCCTAACTCATTCTCTCTCTTTTCAGACCTTAGAGTGATTCTAATTTGAGGGATATTTGGCCTTAAAGAGACCCAAAATATACATTTTTATATGGTTTTATTGAACTAAGATCCAGCCAAGGTTCATACATTGTATTTGGTTGGTATGTTTCTTTCATTTCTCTTGATCCAGAACTGTGTGTGTGTGTGTGTGTGTGTGTGTGTGTGTGTGTGTGTGTGTGTGTG
>NW_020837964.1:12440212-12532459 GCF_003676395.1 Aethalodelphis obliquidens | reverse complement strand
GTGTGTGTGTGTGTGTGTGTGTGTGTGTGTGTGTGTGTGTGTGTGTGACATTGACTTCTTGTGATGACCAGAACCAACTGACTTATAGAATGTCCCTCATTCTGGATTTGTCTGATTGTTTTCTCATGGTATCATTTAACCTGTTTCTCTAGATACTATCCTTTGTATTTCTTTGTCAGCTGGAGGCGAGGTCTGGATTAGTTTCAGTTTAAACATTTTTGACAAGAATATAGGTGGTGTTGCTATGTACTTCATATTGTATGACATAAGGAAACACGTAATGAATGTCAGGTTTTTCCACCATAGTTCTGTTAAGTTTGATAATTTGGTTAAGATGGTGACTGCCAGATCTTTGCCTTGTAAAAGTACTTTTTTTTTCTCTTTGCAGTTAGCAAGTTACTTACAGGGAGATTCATTGGTGACTTGCAAATATCCTGTTCTCCAACAACCAAATTATTTTTAGTGTTCTGATGATAATATCTAATGGTTTTATTATCCATTGGTGATCCTTACCTTAATCAATTATTTCCTTGGTGGGTCACTTCAAAACTATTAATGTGTATGATATGTGCTGTCCTAGACGTTACTTAGGAGTGTTACATGACATCACCTTTCTTAAGTCTGGAACCATCTGAATTCCAAAACTCCTCTAGCCCTGAGGTTTGCAGATAAGGGATTATAAAAAAGTAGGGAAAAGTGCAGAGTATCTTTGTGTCACAGGAGCAAGGAGGAACTTTGTAAAGCACAAATAAGGCAAAAAAAACACAGATGGTGTTTAAAGCTTTGAGACTCAGAAGGGAGATGATGTAGAAAGAGAATAATGGGGTGTCAGGACTGAGCCTTGAAGCATAGACCATTATTATTGGTTGGGAGGAAGAGGAAGAAACAGAAAAGGAGACAGAGCAACCAGTGGGGTGAGAGGACAACCAAAGGAGCACAGTTTAGAAGCCAAGTAAAGACAGTGAGTCACCGAGAAGGGAGAGATGACCTGGCCCTGCTCCTGTGAGAGCTCAGGTAGATGAGGACCGAAAGGTGACTGTTAGGTGTGGCAGCGTGGGTGCCAGTGGTGCCCTTGACAAAGCAGTTTTGATGGAGTGGTAAAGGGAAAAACATCTGATTGGAATGGGTTTAGGGTGAGAGGGAAGAAAGGTGTTATCGAGTATAGACAACCTTTTGGAGGAGTTTTTGATACAAAGCCATGCAGAGAAACGGCAAGATAGCTGTCAGGTGAAGCGGAGTTAAGAGAAGTCATTTTTCCAAAATTAGAGAAATATTAACATATTTGTTTGCTGATGGGAAGGATAAAGAGGAAAAAAAAAAATAAGAAAGTCACATAGGCCAGAATAACCACCCACATTTTGCAAGTACACCTGTAAACCAGAGGATGCACGTAAAGTAGATTTAAACGGTCGCTCCCAGGGGAGAAGGTCTGCAGGGAGCAGGACGGAGTGACCCCTGGGGATGAAAGGACGCAAGAGAAAGGCCTCGCCCAGACCAGTGTGCCGTAAACTGTGCAGCGTGATCCAATCAGCCGGCACACCGGAAGATTGAAACAGAGGTCTCGGAGGAGCCGCCTGACGTCTTGCCGTGAAACCAGTCAGCCAGCCTCCGCTCCGCTCACAGACACGTGAGGGTAGAATAAAGCCATCTGCAAGGTGTCAAAATGTAAGATAACTATCAATAATTACCTCTGGGGAGTTGAAGTGGGGACCTGTCCTTTTCCCCTTTTGTACTCGTGGTGGTTGTAAAGTATCTGTGCCTTAACTAAGCCGTTTTACTTTGTGAAATTCACCCAAGGATGAAACTGGACAAGTGCCCAGGATGCTCAGGTGCTGCCAAGACGCAGCGTGGTTTCTGTTACTGAGAAACTGAGGACACTGCTAAATGTCTAGCTGTAGGAAATCAGCTAAATAAATTCTGCCTCCATAGAGTAGGGTCCTACATAACCGTTTCTTAAAAGAGATGAAGGAGATTATATCATTTCCACGGAAGAAAATGTATTTTAAAATGAAAAAGTAGATCTCAAAATAGTGTAGATGTAAAGAAAAAAAAAGCCTTAAGATATAAATATTTTAATCCAGAAATATATTTTAAAAATAAAACCCTTTTCTGTCACATAAAACTGGCCTCAGAGTTTAGAGTTCAGTGCCAGCTTTCCCCGAGAGGGCAGCACACTGGGAAAGCCTTCAGCTGGAGGAAGGTGGCAGTTAGAATTGGCGAACATTTCGTAATATGCTTAAGTGATTGGGGAAGAAAATCCAGCAGTGGAAAGAAAGAAGGTGGCTTGCCAGGCCGGGGCGGGGGTCTCAGTCTGTGTGGAGAGCAGGCAGTGGGGCAGCCGCGCTCCTGTGACGAATTCCTTTCTCAGGAGGCCAAGTTGGGTTCTAATCCATACCCGCTGTTCCTTTTTTATGGTTGATCTGGTTGATTGATTTTGCCTATTAAAAGCGAAACTCAAACATTTGTCAGCCCAAAAAGTTAGAGACCCAGTGATCTAGTTCTGGAGTGTGACCTCTGGAGGAAGAGAGCCCCAGGTGTGCGCGAGGGTCTCCAATACCAGCCGAGGCCGTGAATGGAGGCCCAGGATTGTTCTAGGGTCTGGAGTCTGTACAGCAAGGTCCGCATCTCCAGCCCTGTATCCTGCCTCCCTCCAGGGCTTGAAATGTAATCTCCCTAATCCAAGTTTAGGAGTTGGCCCTGGTAGCTAAGGCTGTAAGAACACACTTCCCTTTTCACCTTGTATCTATTTCCTTACTTGTCTGACCCTTTTTCCTCTTCTGTGAAATGGACCTGAAGCTCCCTCACCAAGTTATTTTGAGTGCACTCAAGAAACATGGGGGTCTACTCCCTCCTCCCTGGTTTCATTCAGCAAGTGGATGGAATCAAGCTGATGCCTGAGGAGGACCAATGGGGCCAGAGAAAGGGGGAAAATAAAAAAGAACAAAAAGAAAGAAGGCAAGAAGAGTTGCTTTACAGATAGATGTCTACAGTTGGAGAACTTCATTTGTGTTTTTATTTTTTGTTCTGGACCCCAGGGATATGTACTGTAAATATTCTTAGCTGCTCCCCTTCACTTCTGGTAGCCACCATATTTGCACACGTGTTTAAGTGCAGTCCCTTAAGTGTTACTTTCCCTCAAGGCTCAGACTTGGATCCTTATACGTTCTCCTGGACTGGGCTTATCTGTTCCCATGGCTTTTTTTGCCTTTTTTTTTTTTTTTAAACTGTTTCTAGGCTAATCCATATCTCCAGTCCAGATCTTCTCTCTGGGCCTCAGTTCCTTACAGCAGATACACCAGATAGCTCTATTTCCATTTCCCTCACATTCCCCAAACGTGATATGTCCCAAACTGAACCATCATCTTTATTCCTGCACTCCCTTTCTATTAGCCATCCTCCTTCAAGGATTCGTATGTCCATGAAAACCACTATCTACTCAATTTCTGAAGCCAGAAACTTGATCATCATCGTTAACTACTTTTGCACTCATTCCTCTCACTTCTAGGATAAAAAAATCCAAGAGAATTAATCCATTAGAAATCTTTCTCTTTCTTTTTTGCGCCACACCACGCAGCATGTGGGATCTTAGTTCCCAACCAGGGATCAAACCCGTGCCCTCTGCCCTGGAAGTGCGGAGTCTTAACCACTGGACCACCAGGGAGGTCCCCGAGATGTATTGTTTTGTTTTTTATTTATTTATTGTTTGTTTGTTTGTTTTTGGTTGCATTGGGTCTTTGTTGCTGCACGCGGGCTTTCTCTAGTTGCAGCGAGCTGGGGCTACTCTTCATTGCGGTGCGCGGGCTTCTCACTGCAGTGGCTTCTCTTGTTGTGGAGCACGGGCTCTAGGCGCACAGGCTTCAGTAGTTGTGGCACATGGGCTCAGTAGTTGTGGCACACAGGCTCAGTAGTTGTGGCTTGTGGGCTCTAGAGCTCAGGCTCAGTAGTTGTGGTGCACGGGCTTAGTTGCTCTGCGGCATGTGGGATCTTCCCTGACCAGGGCTCGAACCTGTGTCCCCTGCATTGGCAGGCGGATTCTTAACCACTACGCCACCAGGGAAGCCCCCTGAGATGTTTTTAATCCATATACTTTTCCACCAGGATTGGGCACAACATGTAAGGAGACACCAAAAAAATAGGTAATCAAGATAAATAATTGTTCAGAGTTGAGTCGACCAGAGGTCCTTTCTGGATTCTGAATCCACCAGATGGCCCATTGGGCAGCCAGCCCAGAGGTCCCAGTAGCACAGGGGACCTTAATGTTTACCAGGGGTTGGCAGCATAGCCTGGCCCAGGCCTGCTTCTCTCCATTCACATGACTTTTGGCCTGAATGACTGAGCAGCCCCCTAACTGTAGGAAGTAGATTCATCCTCCAATGTCCACCCACTAGAGACAGTGGCCTATGCATAAAATTGAGCATTAGCAGTTTAACACATAGGATTAGCTATGTTGTCACACATGCACTCACACAAAAGCACCAAGTTTTAGAGCAGAGAGCAGTTTTAGGTTTAGATTGTCCTATCAACCCCCCATCCTTTTGCAGGTAAAAAATGTAAACAGAGCTCTGGCATGAGTCATCCAACTGGAAGCCGATGCCTTTGGGACCAGCAGTCCCAGGCCCACACTGAGAGGAGGCATTGCAGTGGATGGAACTCCTGCCTTCACCTCTGAGATGCAGGGACCTTGTTGGCCTAGTGATGAAACCCAGATGCTGCCATTCTTCATACCCTTCCCGTGTGCCAGCAGCGAGGAGTGAGGCTTCCTTTTACAGTCCCTCTGCTCTCTCCCTCCCCAGTCCTGGACCATTTGTCCACCAGTTATCTAGGTGGGTGAAAGATGGCATTTTAAAAATTGAGACCAGGGGAATTCCCTGGTGGCGCAGTGGTCGAGAATCCGCCTGCCAGTGCAGGGGACACGGGTTTGAGCCCTGGTCCGGGAAGATCCCACATGCCGCAGAGCAACTAAGCCCGTGAGCCACAACTACTGAGCCCATGTACCACAACTACTGAAGCCTGTGTGCCTAGAGCCCATGCTCCGCGACAAGAGCAGCCACTGCAACGAGAAGCCCGCGCACCACAATGAAGAGTAGACCCTGCTCACCACAACTAGAGAAAGCCTGCATGCAGCAACAAAGACCCAACACAGCCAAAAATTAATTAATTAACTAAAAAAAATTGGGACCAGGCTTCCCTTCACAAGTTGATCATTTGCTGGCTTTTGCAATAATGAGCTTTTTTTTCCCCTTTCCTTTCCTTTTTTTTCTTTATTTTTAAACCTCCCTCTGGTGCAGAGGGTTGAGTTAACGCTGTTGCTCAATTTGTGGCATATTGTCCTTGGTCTGGGTAAGGCCGTTCTCTTGGTTTTAGTCACCTCTACATTGATTTCCTCGCATTTCTTCCTGTTCTCCATTCCCCTCCCCTCTGTAGCCAACCATGCAAATGTGCTTGATATATATTCTCTTATTGGCGTATTAGGAATTGTTGCTTTGTGTGCATATGTGGAGTTTTTGTTTTTGGATTTGAATTTTTGTTGATCATGTACACACATCTTTAACTTAACTGTCTTGGTGCTCCAGATCCTTTGTGTATCTTTACTCGGCACTGTGTTCATATCTCTCCTGTGTGTGTGTTTAGTCCATTGCTGATGCCCACTGCGCACCACTTCACAGTGTACAGGCTCCACGTGGCACTTACCCATTCCCGTTCCTCATCCGGGCTGCCTGCAGCTCACTGCTACCCCGCTCTGTGCTGCGGTGAACTTCCTCTGCTGCCTTCTGATTGGCCTGTGGGAGGATTTCTCAGGGAAACATACCAGAAGTGGGCTTGCGGGATCATAGACCAGTGAACTTTCTACGATCATTTCTTCTGGGGATTCAAAAGAGGTGATTGTATCCCATTTCTCTCCATTTTGTCCTAAGTGCTAGGAAGGTATGTTGCTTAGGCTGCTGTAGCTTTTAGCCTAGCTCTGGAGTCTTGCAGTGATACCGTCCAGAGAAGAGACAAAGGTTGGGGCTTAGTCTCTTGTGGGTCAGTTTGAAGTTTGAGTTTCTTTACTCTGAATAGTTCAGACTCACTCTGCTCCTTTCGTGTCCACATACAAAATGATCTGCGACTGCTGAGGGTTGTTCTGGTGTCCTGTTGTCCATGGCTGTTTCTAGACCTCTTGTATGGAGGCAGCATGGTGTAGTGGAAGGAGGCCATACAACGGAGTTGGGCCGGCATAAGCACACGTTTGACTTTTCCATGTGCTCGGCAGCCCAGTCCATGAGCTGGAGTCATGCCGTCAGGCCACAAAGTGGGTGTGGAGGGCCCGAGTGCAAGGGCATACAGCACAGAGCCTTTCGGGGGGCCCATACCTCTTCCCCCTTCTCGGCTCGCCACTTATGAGACACGAAAGCCTCCAGCAAGAGCGTTGAGAGGAGAGAGCACAGTGGTCCGTGAGTTGGTGTCTAAAGAGTGCTGAGCTGTATTAAAACCTTCCACGTGGTGAAATATTTATGGATAAACTTATTGTCTGTAATTGGCTTCAAAATGATCCAGGTGTTGGGGGTAGTGGGTGAGGTAAAGATCAGGTGACCATATGATTTGTTGTCCAATCCCAGGCATGTTTGAGACTGAAAGAGGGGGCTTTTTTTGCATTTTATTTTATTTTTTTTTATGCAGCACGTTCTTATTAGTTACCCATTTTATACGTATTAGTGACTACATGTCAATCCCCATCTCCCAATTCATCCCACCCCACCCCCACAGCTTTCCCCCCTCGGTGTCCATATGTTTGCTCTCCACATCTGTGTCTCAATTTCTGCCCAGCAAACCGGTCCCCCCTGATAAGAGGGGGCTTTTAATTACACCAGGACAAGTTTAAACCATGATTGTCCCTGCAAACCAAGACAAGGACATCCCGGGGAAAATGAGACAGAATTGATCCTGAGTTGATCACTGTTAAACCTGGGTGATGAGTACTTGGGAGCTCATTATATCCTCTATTTTTTGTATGTCTGAAATTTTCCATAATAAAAAGGCTTCATAAAAGGCAGTGTAGGGCTTCCCTGGTGGCACAGTGGTTGAGAGTCCGCCTGCCGATTCAGGGGACGCAGGTTCGTGCCCCGGTCCGGGAAGATCCCACATGCCGTGGTGCGGCTGGGCCCGTGAGCCATGGCCGCTGAGCCTGTGCATCCGGAGCCTGTGGTCCGCAATGGGAGAGGCCACAACAGTGAGAGGCCTGCGTACCGCAGAAAAGGCAGTGTATCTGTCAGACGGGTGAAGCATTCAGAAGCCCTCCTGTACAGGAAATGGCTGTTGGGTTCCTAGGCAGCCCCTACCTGGGGTAGAAATCCCAGGTCACCCCGTGCTGCTCTTCCACCGCCTCTGGGCACTGCCCTTCGGGGTCAGGATGGGGAGGTGGGGCCCTGCCTGCTGTTGTTGGTAGGAGGAATGAGAAACTTGAGGGTGTTCTAGCTCAACATGACTTGGTTTGGGGGCAGGAAAAAAGGTCAGCCCTTTTTCCTGTCGCCAGAACTTTCAAGGCCTGCCCAGGTGGCAACCGAAGCACCACATCCGCTCCACACCCCAGTGCTGGTGGCAGGGGTGCCTGCAGTCTGTGCACATGCACGTGTGATTATTTTCCACACTCTCATCAGGACCACGGGGTTGGGCAGGAAGCAGCACGACTGCAGTGGCATTTTAACCGACATGATCCCACTTAACCCTCACTGTGGTATAGCAGTTGCTGGAGCCTTGAGTGGTAGAGGGTAACCTCTGCTGGGAATGGACTCAAACAAACAGTCTGACATCCCCTTCATTTTTTCTCTCTTTCCGGTTATACAGCTGGACCTTTTTCACACAGTTCCACAAAGTGCGGTATTTATTCATCCAACAGATGTTTTCGAGAGCCAGCCTATCATATGCACACTCTAGGGACACAGCAGTGAAAGAAAAAGACTGCCTTCAGGGGGCTTATATTGTAGTGGGAGTGGCAGCAGGTGCAGCTTTGGTGAGTGCTAAGAAGAAAAAGTGAACCGAAGGGGGAGTGGGTTAAGAGTGGTGGCTGTTTTAGGTGGTTGTCTAGGAAGGTGAGTGGGAACGGGCAGATGTCAGAGAGAGAGTCTTTATGGGGGACCAAAAAGCAAGCGCAGCAACATGGGGGGAGCAGGGAGAGGAGGAGGGTCACCCTTCTCAGATGCTGCTGATTACTGGAGAATTGACTTTCAGATACCACCATGTGGAAGTCATTGGTAACCTTGGTAAGAATGATTTGGGGGATTGGAGTAGTTCAAGAGGGAATGGAAGGAGAAGGAGTGAAGAAGGCCATTGCAGACAACTCTTTGAAGATGCTTTTCATTGTAAATGGGACAGTTGTTAAAAGTGGGGGTGGGATTGAGAGTATTGTGTAAGATGGGGACCACTGCGTGTATGCTGACTCAGTAGAGAGGGAAAACGCATCTAATGGAACTTGTTGTAAACGGCCCTCTGGTATGCTTTAGCAAATATTAAGTGACCCTGATCATGAGGGAGAGGAGGCCCTGGTTCAGTTTCCTGTTTCCCTTGGAGTTCCCTCTTCTCCAGGCTAAAAGTAAGTCACAAATGTTCGGACTGTCCTCAAATATCTGTTTTAACATGCTTTCATCTTCTATTTACACTCTTTCTCTTGTTTTCCAAATGGTTCTGAACTTTTGGGTTTTAAATCTGAATCTACAGATTCATTCCTGAGAAAAACACAGCTATCAGCAGAACCTGGCATGTTATTTCAGGAGGCTGATGGATCCTCTGACGTCTGTTCCAGGAGCGTCCAGTCATGAGGCTGCGTGTCGGATACATTCCCTACACCATCAGTCACTTAAGGCTCTGAAAATGGCGGAAAAAATGAGAGCCCTGAGGCCTTGTCTTCTCTCTTCTTCTCTAGATCATCAGTTCCTTGAGGGGAGAAATTATATTTAATGTCTTGGCTTGTTTCCTTACCACTTAATAATAACTGGAATAAAAATGAGTGAACAGGCAGACTGACTCACTTAGTTGCTCATCCTCCTTGAGTGTGACACATATGTAGCTGTACACTTGTCAGTGATGCACAAGAGAGGATGCCATGCTTCGGTCATTTTCGGTAGAGCCAGGAACCCCAGTAACTTCCGCCTTTAAAAAGTTGATCCTTGGGGCTTCCCTGGAGGTGCAGTGGTTAAGGATCCGCCTGCCAATGCAGGGGACATGGGTTCGAGCCCTGGTCCGGGAAGATCCCACATGCCACGGAGCAGCTAAGCCCGTGCACCACAACTACTGAGCCTGTGCTCTTAAACCTGCGAGCCACAACTATTGAGCCCACGTGCCACAACTACTGAAGCCTGCACACCTAGAGCCCGTTCCCCGCAACAAGTGAAGCCACCGCAATGAGAAGCCCACGCACCGCAACGAAGAGTAGCCCCCACTCGCAGCAACAAAGACCCAGTACAGCCAACAACCAAAAAAGTTGATCCTTTAGGAAAATGACCACATCTCCTATTATATTTTGCATTGGTTTCCTGTTACTGGTGTAACAAATGATCACAACACAAATTTATTCTCTTACGTTTTTGGAGGTGAAATTCTGAAATGGTCAAGGTGTTACCAGGATTGCATTTCTTGTGGAGGTTCCAGAGGAGGACCCACTCCCTTGCCTTTTCCAGCTCCTAGAGGCCGCCGGCTTTCCTTGGTTCATGGCCCCTTCATCCGTCTTCAAAGCCGGCAGCCAGCATTTTCAAATCTCTCTCTGGCATCTGCTTGCCTGGCTCTGTCTCCTTTCCCTTATAAAGAGCCTTGTGATTCCACTGGGCCCACCTCAGTGATCCAGGATAGTCTCCCATTTTAAAATCCGTAATTTATCACATCTGCAAAGCCCTTTTCACCATACAAGATAACATTTGCAGCTTCCAGGGATTAGGATGTGGGCACCTTTGGGGGACAATTATTCTGCTAACCAGACATTTCTATAGCTCTTTACATGTATGTTCTCATTTAGTGGCTAGGTTGGTAAAATTATTCCTGTTTTACAGGAGAAAGTGCAAGGTCAGAGAGGTTAGGCCAGTTCCCCTTGGCCCCAGAATTCATGGCTTGACTGCTGGACTTCTGACTCCTGTCCACCTCGTTCCATTCTGTTTGGCTGCTTGTGTTTTAGTTCTCCTGTCTTCCATAGATTTCAGTTCGTGATACTTGTCAATATTTAGGTTCTTAATGCCAGTATTTGGGGAAGTCGATGTGCTGACTTGACGAAATAAGGGAATGTCAAAACCTATGTAAACATAGTTATCGAGGCAAAATAGCAAAGTGAAGAAAGAATTTAATTCCCAGTTGGCGTGACCTTCCCATTCCCCATAAACATACATGTGTAAGGTCCAGGACAGAGACTGCTTAGTGGCTTACTATTTTGTCCACTAACATGTACTTGGTTTTCATGTTAACAGCATATTACTAATATTTTCTTGCCAGCTAGCCAGCCAATGTATCATTAGGAGATCCCAGACTTTTTTTAACCTTGGAACTATTAGGAGTAAAGATTTAGGAGGTAGTGCCGCGTTCTTGCTACCACGTTGGAATCTCTTCCTCTGCCCTCCTTGCTCCCCCGCATCCCCCGCTCCCATTTTTGTCTCCCAGGCTCCCAAGTAGTCTGAACCAGTCTAGTATAATAGCGCACTTTCCATGTCTTGATAGAAGTCATTCACTGTTTCAGGGAGCTTAGAATCGATGACCCTTCTTGCCCATGCTTTGTGTCTGGAGGGTCCATGGGAAATACTTTTTACACTCACTGGTCAGTACCTCATAGCTCTCTAGGGTCTCCCCGTCTCTTTCTCTGTGGTACTCAAAGCTGTGGATGACAGAAAAGCAAACACTGAAGCGTGAAGGTCTTCTCTTACCCTGACAGTTCTCTTTCATAGGATTGATCACTCCGCTGCTCTTGAGCTCTCAGAACAACCCCATTCTATTCTCTTGGCTTCTGCCTCTTTAGGTGTCTTTTTTTTTTTTTTTTTTGCGGTATGCGGGCCTCTCACTGTTGTGGCCTCTCCCGTTGCAGAGCGCTCCGGATGCGCAGGCTCAGCGGCCATGGCTCACGGGCCCAGCCGCTCCGTGGCATGTGGGATCTTCCCGGACCGGGGCACGAACCCCTGTCCCCTGCATCGGCAGGCGGACTCTCAACCACTGTGCCACCAGGGAAGCCCTAGGTGCCATTTCAAAGCACAGTTGTGGCCGACAGGACCGTATCCTCTGACTTCCTTCCTCCAGAGGATGCCCTGCTGAGAAGGGACCAGGTCTAGGTCCAGGCAAGAAGCCAGCCAGTGTTCATTTTGCTAAATAACATAATCAAGCTCAGCCTGCAGTGTTGCTGCATGCCAGGGCCCAAGCCAGAGCTGATAGTTTTTATGGAGTGAATACAGCAGCACGTGTTCTGCATCCTGAGATTATATTGGGAGCTGTGGTGGAGCCTTCTAGCAGACCTCCGGTGACACGAAGGCCAGGGCTGTTGGCATGAACAGGTGCAAGTTCTGCAGTGCTAGGAAAATGGCATGTTTTAGTATGAGCAGTCACTTAGATGTGTGTCATGTCCATGCACCTGGTGAGTCAGATACTGGCTGAACATGATCTAATAGTGTGTTCAAGTGTTTTCCTTCTTGTCAGTGAAAAATCTCTATCAGGCGTATGTATGGGCATGGGGACGGTCAATGCCTTCAGGAACCCAGAAATAAACTCTTGGTCCTGTATGGATTATGTGTGAAACTTTCTTTTTTTGTCCTTTTCCCTTTCCTAAATCTCCTTTTCTCCTCCACCTCCACCTCCAAACAAACACACCATAAAAAAAAAAAGTTACTTGAAGGTTGGAAAATTTAAGTATATCAACAAAGACCCCACGACTTATAGCACAGGGGACTCTACCTGGTATTCTGTGATAACCTATATGAGAAAAGAATCTTCTTTTTTTTTTAATTCTTAATGTAGCCTTTTTTTTTTTTTTTCTGGCTGCGTTGGGTCTTCGTTGCTGTGCACGGCTTTCTTTAGTTGTGGCGAGCGGGGGTGCTCTTTGTTGCAGTGTGTGGGCTTCTCATTGCAGTGGCTTCTCTTGTTGTGGAGCACGGGCTCTAGGCACGCGGGCTTCAGTAGTTGTGGTGTGCGGGCTCAGTAGCTGTGGCACGTGGGCTTAGTTGCTCTGTGGCGTGTGGGATCATCCCGGACCAGGGGTCGAACCCATGTCCCCTGCAGTGGCAGGCGGGTTCTTAACCACTGCGCCACCAGGGAAATCCCGAGAAAAGAATCTGAAAAAGAATGAATATATGTATATGTATATGTATAACAATCATTTTGCTGTATACCTGAAACTAACACAACATTGTAAATCAACTATATTTCAATAAAATTCAAATGTTAAAAAAAAGGCCCCAGGACTTGGAAAAGATATAGGCCAGCAATAGGGCAATTCCCAGCATAGGCCTGTTTCTCTGGGAAAGTCTGCTGAGGGCAACTATTGTGAGTGAGGCTAGACCTGCATGACTGGTGTCTTGCGCAGACCGCATGCCCCTCTAGAATCGGGAGAAGTGAGGCTCCTTTTCTGTGGTTAACGTGGAGGCAGTCCACCTCCGCTGGGGGAGATAACTGCCTTCTTTGCCTAAAACCCAGGTGTTTACGTTCCCTTAGTCTTTTTTGAGGGAAGGTGGTCCTTGGCCCCATTCAGTGCCGTTGAGTTTGTGAAGAAAAGGCTGGGGAATTCTGCCTACTCCTAAGATGTGCTCTGGCATTGCCCAAACACCAGAAAGCCCCCTCCAGCAGCGGCTGTGGGTGTTGGATCCAGGGGGCATGGGTGTGTTGGGGATTGGAATGAAGGAGGGATGGCCATTGAGAGGAAAGCATGGTATCCAGCTAAGTAACTAGACATTTCCTGGCCAGACTTGTCTATCCTATTGCCTGGCTTTAGGTAATCCCTAATATTTAAGCATTTGAAGAAATTCTGGCTTGCCCTTTGGATACTAGACCATCTTGCTCTTTTAACATATAGTCTATCCTTTAATTAAGACATCTCTAAAATAAAAGCCAGATGTTCATCTGGAAACCACATCCACACTTTTTGAGTCATGATTGGATGCCCCTAAGCTTGCCCAAGCATGGTAGGCCATGTGACAAGGGATTATCATTTGACATTCATGTTTCCTGTTCAGGAGCTGGGAACTTGACCACTCTTACACTGAGACTTTCATCTTTTTTGTGTTTGTACCTGCTCGGGCTCAGATCATCAGACTATCATGTCCCTACTTGCCCCCCTCCCCATAATCCCTCTCCTAAACAGTCCTTCCAGGGCCTCTCTCTGGAAGAAATGGGTTAGAGGGTCAAAGGGAACAAGACCAATTAGTAGCTGTAGTTCCTGCTCCTGGCAAACGCTTCGCCCATTCTTCTCTTGGCTGGAATGCTGGTGTTGGGCTCCACCTGGCAGGAGCGCAGCCCAGACTTGCCGTGGCAGCAGGTGGGTTTGAAGTCACCAGGCACACGTCCATGTGCACAGCCTGCAGCTCTTCCCTTTGTTCCCACTGTAGATACGTCATTGAGCCTGTTCTCCTTTGTAGTAAATGAACAGGACAGACGTATTGAGTATGTGACTGGGATTCAGTCTGTATATTTTTAAAATATTTACATATGTGTTTTTCATATATTCATTGATTCTAAGGCATGTCCATGTCACAGTTTAACAACTAAACACAATTTAACTTTAAAATCAGGATGTGTCATATTATCACATGTTCAAATTATAATTGACAGCTTTTTTCTCTCTCTCGGAGCGTCATACTGGTGCCTGTTAAAATTGATGGTATCTTAGAGTCCACAAAATACATTGTGTAGTGTCAGCTCATTTTGCAGTTCTTTGCCTGAAGAATTTGTGAATTTCCTCAAATAGCCAGATTTACCAGCAAGCCTCAGTATATTCAAGTTGCACTGGATGCAGCCAAGTAAAATGGCCACATCGCATTTCACATGGCTTTGCTCTGCACAGAGCACTCACACATCCACCTTTGGTTGGGTTTTAGAACTATATTGGACAGTAGGCAGGACACTATGCAAATATTGCTGAGGAGCTTGTACAAGGCCACCTGACTTAGTGATTGGGAGAGCCTGTTTCTTCTGACTCCTAATATAATTTTCTTTCTTCCAAACCAGTCAGCCTACAATTCAGAAACAGCAAAAATATGTTGGGAGTGGAATCTACCATGCTTAGAGTAGAGAATAGAGACCACTACTGAGAGAATCTTGTTGGGAGTGGAATCTACCATGCTTAGAGTAGAGAATAGAGATCACTACTGAGAGAATCTTTATAGTAGGCAAAAATTGGGAATCTAAACACCCACAGAAGAAAATAGCTAAGCACAATATAGTATCACTATAGAATGCATAGACGTTGAAAATGACAGGTATGTGGATTGTTGCTGATACAAAGAGAATGTGTATTTAAAAGAGGGAAATATGGATATCCAGGCAGAGAGGATTCTGGGAAGGTGTGACCAGAACGCATGTCTCATCTCTTTGATTCTGATGCCAACCATTGACCTCTTTCAGCAAGCAGGGGCACGTGGGGCTCAGAGGAGTCAGAAAGGCTGAGTTTCTGAGCAAATGCTAAGACAGAGAAGTTATGGAAGAGGAGGCAAGAGACCCAGAAGATGGAACCAAGACACTTGGCATACCAGTAATAGGAGTGCTAAAAGGAGAAAAAGGTAAAGGAAGGGCATATCAGTCAGGACAGGCTAGGACTAGGTTAAAATGTAATAGCAAACAGTCCATAACCTCAGTAGTTTAACTCAACAAGTTTATTTTTCCCCCATAATGCAGTAGCCAGTATAATCTGGGAGGAGGGGGCTCTGCTCATTGTTGTTATTCAGGAACAAAAGGTGATAGAGGCTTCGTCTCAACATGGTAAATCATGAACTAGTACTTAAAGTTGGCTTGGAAGTGCACAGATCACTTCTGCTCCTATTTCATTGGCCAACGCAAATCACAACTCCACTTTTAACTTCAAAGGGAAGCAAGTATGGTCCTCCCCTATAGATGGAAGGAGGAAAGCTAGAAATATTTGGTGAACGGCACTCCTGACTTACCACTAGGGGAAATAAGTAAAATACATCTAAGTGTATCCTAGTAAAATTTCTTAACTTTAGGATGCAAAGAAAAGTCTTCCAAGCTTTCAGGCCAAAGGAACACATTATTTACAAAGGAAAAAGAACCACACTGGCATCAGATTTTCTATTTGCAACACCAAGAAGCTGAAAGGTGGTAGAATTTTATCTACAGACCACTGAGGAAAAAAGGAAGGCAACTCAAGAATCCTATACCCAGACAGACTTTTATCTAACATAGTATTGGAAGTCCTAGCCATAGCAATTAGGCAAGAAAAGAGATAAAACACATCCAGAATCAGAAAGGAAAAAGTAAATTATCAAATGACACGTTTTCCAGTGTTTTATTATGAAAATTTCAAACATACAGAAAAGTGGAAGGAAGTTTAACTTAAGCATCTTACTTTTTGATGCATTTTGTTCTAATGCAGACATTAGTACACCTCCCTCTAAATGCTTCATTCAGCCTGTCATTAACTATAGTTCAGTATTTGTTTACACTTTTTTTCTCGTTGAGGTAAAATTTACAAGCAATGAAATCTCAAATCTTAAGTGTACATTCACTGAATTTTGACAAATGCATGCATGTGTGTAACCCAAACCCTCCTCATGACACAGAACGTTTTCATCCTGCCAAAAGGTTCTCTGAACCCTTTTTCAATCAATCTCTGCCCCAACTGCTACCCCCTAGAGACAGCCACTGGTCTGATTTGTTCCACCAGAGGTTAGCTTTCCCTGTTCTAGAACTTTGTACAATTCTAATTATATGTGCTCTTTCATGCGCTTCACTCAGCATGTTTTTAATATTCATCCATGTTCCATGTGTCAGTAGTTCATGCTTTTTATTGCTGAGTAGTGTTCTATTGCATTCCCTGATTATACCACAGTTTATTTATCCATTCCGTTGATGATCAATTGGGTTGTTCCTGGGTTTTCTTGTTAAGAATAAGGCTGTGATGAACATTCTGATAAATATCTATTTGTAGACATATGTTTTCGTTTCTTTTAGGTAATATTTAGATGGGAATTCTTGGGTTAGGCTAGGTGTGTGTTTTGTCTTACAAGGAACTACCAGACCTTTTCCCAAAGTGCTTGTGTCTTTTTACACTCCCTCCAACAATATGAGAGTTCCAGTTGGTCCACACCCTCACCAACATTGTTGTTGTCAATCTTTTAAATTTTAATGTTTGGCATTTTAATAAACAAATGTATTAAGGTTCTCCAGAGAAACAGAACCAATAGGAGATATAGATAAAGAGATTTATTGGTATTATAAGGAATTGACTCATGCAATTATGGTAGCAAGAAGTCCTGTGATCTGCTGTCTGCAAGCAGAAGACTCAGGAAAGCCCACCAGCTTTAGTTCCAGCCTGAGTCTGAAGGCCTGAGAACCAGGAGAAAACCTATGGTGTACAGTCCAGTCCAAGGGCAGGAGAATACCAGTGTCCCCAAACAAACAGGCAGAGAGCTCAAAATCTCCCTTCCTCTGCCTTTTTATTCTCTTCAGGTCTTCCACAGATTGGATGATGCCATTACTAGGGAGGGCAATCTGCTTTACTCAGTCTACTGATTCAAATGTTAATCTCATCCAGAAACACCCTGACAGACACACCCAGATATAATGTTTAACCAAGTATCTGCACACACCATGACCCAGTCAAGTTGACACATAAAGTTGACCAACACAACAGATAAGTTAAATACACACACACACACACACACACACACACACACACACACACACTAATGTATTAAATTGATTTTAAGTATCAGTGTGGCTCTCTCCTCATACCTGCTTATGAGAATTTTATTGGCTTCTGGGGCAACAGGTGAGCCCCAGACCCTAGAATGGAATCTAGAGGCTGAGTCCAGAAGAGAGGTGTTGAAAGAAGCAACAGGCAGAACTGGTGGGCCTGCCCTAGTCCAGAATGTTTTCCAGGAGAGACTGAACCAGACATCAGCAACTGATAAATTGTGCATTGGTTTCCAGTTATTTCTTTGATAGAGGGAGAGAGAGAGAGAGAGAGTGTGTGTGTGTGTGTGTGTGTGTGTGTAGAATGTGATACAGCCTCTGCTCTTGGGGACACATTCGGTACAGAATTGTAAAAGAAAGCCATCCGGTATTACCCCTTGACCTTTTATTTGTAATAAATCCCATTTAATAAAATTCATTTAGTCAAGTCTCAAAGCACCACAACGATGTGAGAGGAAAAAGTCTACACTGGAAACTAGGAACTGGATGGTAGGGATGGAGTATGGGGGTGGGACTCCCTGCGCCCCTAGGTGAGAGAAGTTACATCAGCCCCTCACCCAGACATAGGGCCTGCCTGCATAGCGTGGCTTCCTTTACCCTGGTTGCTCCTTTTGATTCTTCTCCCTTTAGGTGATCCCAGAGACAGGCAGAACTGGGGCAGGGCTAAAATAGCGCATCAGCATAGGAGGGAGGGTCTGAGAGGGAACTGGGGCAACGTGTAGAGCACATGTCCTGCCTGCCCAAGAATCAGGTCTTAAAGGAGAAGGTTGCCGTTTTGGAAAATGAGAAAAACTTTGTATTGCATGATAAATTCTATAGAGGCTTGAGAGAATTGTTGTAATTTGAGCCGCTTGCCCCTGACCTTTCCTCAGTTGCTCTCTCAGTCAAATGGAAGCACCTGGGTGAAGTCCAAGGGGCCCAGTTAACCTGACCCAGGAAGACGCTGGATGCACATGGCCATGTGTGCATTCCTGGGTCACTCTTGGTTCACTTGCCTGACACCACCTCCCTTTGGCCCGGTGGTAACAGGGTTAAGGCCCTGCACCAGGTGCAGGCTTGTCTTTTCTCGGGAGATTCGGTTTCTGGTCCAGCCGGTCGAATGGCAAGGATTCCCCCACTTAAGCCAGACGCTTGTTGAAAGACAGGAAGCAACTGGGCTCTGGCTGATCACCTCTCTGCATAACCTTGGGCTGATCTGATGATGAGAGGAAGAAAGAAGATGGGGTCTCCGTTAGGATCTCTCTCTCTCATTGATTGGGGGTGGGGGGATCCTACAGCAGCATTTGCTTGTTAGAGCCCACCCAGCACAGAATTGGGAGACTGTAGACAAATTCCCCCTCGGTGCTCTGTCATTCATTCCTCCCTCATTTTGAGAGGCTGGCAGAAAAGGACTAGGAACCGGGTGAGTTCCCTGTCTCTGCCACAGCCTGGTGGGAGCAAAGGCTTAGGGGAACCGGTGTCAGACTTGGCTGGCAAGCCTGAGCTAGCTGACACCTCCCTTCACGCTGTCAGATGTTAAAGACAGAATGCGGGCAGGGCTGCCTCTGAAAAGAGATTAGGCGGGAGAGAGGAAGGCAGCTGGGCGCACGTGCTGTCTGCTCGCCTGGCTTCCAGGGCATGATGGGTAGAGTCTAGTCTCAGCGCAGTTGGGGAGTGTCCTGAGAACTCCACCTGTAGCTTGCTTTCTCACGAAGCATCTCTTACCCGTGTTTTCTGAGTGCTGATGAGGTCTCATGAAAATTGACAGAAATCGTGTTGATCGGATGACTTTGTGGACCGTTGTTTGATCTTTGTTTGCGGGGCTGATTTTAATTCAGTTGGGACTTTTTTCCAAAATGGTATCAAAATTTCCTAGAATTCTTTTAACCTTCAGATAGCTCGTAAACATCATAGTATTTATTATTACATAGGGCTATTGATGCTGAATCGTGACTGGACAGTTATGAGAAAAGATTGGGGTGGGAGAGTGGTAACATCCATTTTGATCATTGGATGACCTCTTGGGAAAGAAGGTGGGGACACTAGTTTCCCCACCCCGCCGCCCCGAGGCTCTCCATATTTTTCCATCCCTCTTACCTTTTGCCCTTTATTTTCCATTTAAAAGGTAATTTGCAAACTCAGTGTCTTAGAACCAATGCTATAGGCTCAGTGCCCGAGTGGAAAGCAGAGCTCTGTCCTTCCATATTAACAGAATTCCCGGGAAAAAATTATCAGTTTTGTTACAGGTTATGAGATTATCCAGGACCATGGGTGCTTCAGGAGAAATTGCTGGGGTGATGTGGAAGGTTTGAGGTGAATATTTGGTGCTACCTTGTGTCTTTGCAGCATTTTGCATTCTTTTTTTTTTTGTAATTTATTTATAAAAATAAATTTTTATAAATTTATAAAAATTTGTGTTGGGTCTTCGTTGCTATGCACGGGCTTTCTCTAGTTGCGACGAGCGGGGGCTACTCTTCGTTGCGGTGTGCAGGCTTCTCATTGCGGTGACTTCTCTTGTTGCGGAGCACGAGCTCTAGGCTCGTGGGCTTCAGTAGTTGTGGCTCATGGGCTCAGTAGTTGTGGCTCGTGGGCTCTAGAGCGCAGGCTCAGTCCTTGTGGTGTACGGGCTTAGTTGCTCCACGGCATGTGGGATCTTCCCGGACCAGGGATTGAACCCGTGTCCCCTGCGTTGTCAGGCGGATCCTTAACCACTGCGCCACCAGAGAAGCCCTCACATCCTTTTTGCCATGTGTCTCCTCCTTCTGTACCAGTCAGCCTGTCCCACAGCCCAGGGAACGTGGTGCACACTGGGTGGTCAGACTTCCTGGTTGTGTGCCAGCTCTGGCGCTCTGGCTGCGTTACCTTTGGCAAGTGACCTACCTTGGTATCCTCTTCTGCAAAACAGAGTTAACATTAGTACCTACCTCATATTCAGGCAAATGAGAAGACATGTAAAGCCCAGTGGCTTCCCATAGCAACGTAAATGCAAGCTGTTATTTATCATCATGTGCACAAGTGGGCGGGACCTCAGTGTGTTCAGTGCCACGTCGGCTATACAGAAAGTGCCACACACAGTGCTCCAAAGTTCTGTGCTCTGAAGAGATGCGACCAGCAGTGATGGCCGCTGGCCACCCCCAGCACACTTTTGCATGACCTGTGGCCAATGTGCCCTGCTGGTCCGTCACCCCCATCTCTCAGCCCACCCCCCAAATCCCTTCTCCAGCCTGTTCCTTCCTCCTTGTCAAGCATTGCCTGGCTTGATGATGATGATACCACTGTTCATTTGTTTAGCTTCTTTTTAGTGTGCTTTCAGGTTTCTCATCTCATTTGATCCTCAAAAGGGAAGTAAATGTCTCTTTTTCAGATGAAGAACTGAGGTCCAGGGAGAGTAGATAATTTGCCAAGGTCTTGAGGCTGGAAAAGCCAGGTTATCTTGGTCTTTCCCACTCATGACAGACCCTGAGTTATTTTTTTGAGCCTTGCACACACACACATACACACACACATGCAGAGTTAGGTGATGCAAGTGGTAATGACCCTGCTTTCATTAGAATATAGGTCTCTCCCTACTATAGTGGTGCTTCCTGCAAGACATAATATTTCCCAGCCCACCTCTTTTTTAAAACCCTGTTCCGAGATGTGTTTCCCAACACCACCAAGCAATTAGCTTAATTCTGATAGCATCTACCTGGAGATAGCATCAGATCCCACAGGTCAAGGGCTCAGTCCCACAAGACTGCCCCCACTTCAGATGCCAATCACAAGCCCGGGTTGTCACCTCTGCTTCTGCCCAACTGTCTATTGATTGGAGGTTCCCATGCCCCCCCCACATTTGTTTAATATGCTAGAGTGGCTCCCAGAACTCAGAGAAACATTTTACTTACCAGATCAATGGTTTATTATAAAAGGATGTAACTGAGGAACAGCCCAAGGGGAGAGAAGCACAGGGCAAGGTGTGGGGAAAGGGCACAGGGCCAACGCTGTCTCCAGGCACACCACTCTCCTCAGATCTCCATGTGTGCACCGGCGCGGGAGCTCTCCAGACCCTGTCCTTTAGGAGTTTTATGGGGGCTCCATTACATAGGCATGATTGATTCAACCATTAGCCATTGGTGATTGATCCAACCTCCAGGTCGAGGGTGGGGCTGAAAGTTCCAGTCCTCTAATCACAGGGTTGGTTCCCTTGGCAACCAGCCCCCATCCTTAGGTTAACTAGGGCTTTCCAGAAGTCACCTCATTAACATAACTCTGGTGTGGTTGAAAGGGGCTGGTTATGAATAACAAGACACTCCTTTTCATCCTTTCACCTTTGGCTCTGGAGCTATTTCAGGAAGAGATGACAGAAAACCAAATATAATTGGTCTTAGGGAATTCCAAGGGTTTTAGGAGCTCTATGCCAGAAACCGGACAAAGACCAAATGTATACTTCTGACTATAAATCACAATATCACACCTGCGGTCAGCTTTTTCTTCCCTAATGGCAAGGACTTTAGATTGGGAGCTAAGAAATCTGATTCTGGTCTCAGCTCCGCCCCTAAATTGTTTGACTGATGGCCTCACTGGGGTCTCTTTCTTTATCTGTACAGTGAGAGGATTGGTCTAAACCTGTGAGTCTCAACTTGTTTTTTCCTAGGACATAAACATCGGGTGACATTCCTTCCTAGACCTTCTTGTGGGGTGGCCTTCTTCCCAGCACCGTAGCTGTAACTCGACCCCTCTCCTGTACTCAAGGAATCACGTTGGGATGTGAGGGTTTGAATGATGCTATTGTAGCAACAACAATGACTGTGTTCTGAGTTATCAGAAAAGTGAGTAATGTACGAGGTGAAGGGCTTTTCTTTAGTAAGAAATCACTTTACCACCTCCCAGTGGCTGCATCAGGACATAGTGTTAGAGGACCTGTCTAAGCACGTCCATCCTGGCCTGCCTGCAGCCCTGAGCCCTCAGCCCGCAGACAGCGTGCTAACTTAAAGTGGAAGCATCCTGTAGTCAAAAGGGTTGCAAAACCTTGGTCTTTTTAAAACATTTTTTTAATAAATTTTTAATTTTTATTTTTTTGGCCGCACCACGCAGCATGTTGGGATCTCAGTTCCCCGACCAGGGATCGAACCCGTGCCCCTTGCATTGGAAGCGCGGAGTCTTAACCACTGGACCGCCAGGGAAGACCCAACCTTGGTCTTTTGAGTCAGAAAAAAGGGTGAACAAATCTCCCAATGGCTGGTCATTCTATGGAATGTTATTTAAGTATTGGTTTATTTGCAGGGCACAGCCATGAGGGTAGATTCAAGGGTACAGAGGGACTTAGGTTAGATGTGAAGAGCATCCTCATTCTACCAGACTCGAGTTCATTACTCACCTGTGCCAGGAAACTGGGGATGGACCCTCCCCCATCACGTTTCTTTTCTGTCTTCTGGTTTTGTCATTAATGGATTCAAAAGCATCCAGAGATCAGAAAATACAGCCCTTTCTCAAGGCTTGGCCAGAGTCCTTGGGATGGTAGCACTTCCAAGAATTTTTAGCCAAGACACTTAGATGCTAAAGCTCTTTGAGGAAAGGGGTTGGAGGAATGGGAACGGTGCCACGGAGTCTGAGGTCCACATTGCTTGGAGTGAACTGGACTGTGGATTTTCCGTCTGGTCCTGTAGCTCAGAGCATTGTCACTGAAGAGAGGAGGGTTTGGAGAAGACTTCAAGCAAAGTGCTTGTGCCCTACACGGGAACGTGGGAGCCAGCTTGCTTCCTGTCTGAGCACCACCAGCTGCCAGAGTGCAGAGCTTTCCATACAGAATGAGCGACTCCCCTCGGGAAGGACACTGGTGAAGGTGTGAACTCCTCTTCTCCTGGAGCAGCTAACAGTCAACATGAACCCTCGCCTCATAGTAAATATTGCTGATAGGTATTAGCAGCATCCAGTGAAACTGTGCGTGGGACATTTTGACTGCAAATTAATAGAAGAGTCTGATCTTCACAACAATATTTTAGTGTGCTGTATTTGACCTAGGAATTCCAGACTGAGAAAGTAGGGGTTATGGTCACAAAAGGGAGCAGCTGTGATGTTTAAAATTCAATGTGGACAAGTAAATAGATAACTTTTCAATCTTTTTGGTAGAATGGAAAAGAAGTAATACATTTGAAAGTAATTTTTATTTTATTTTTTATTTTTTGGCTGCAACGTGCAGCTTGTGGGATCTTCGTTCCCCGAGCAGGGGTCAAACCCAGGCCCTCGGCATTGAAAGCACACAGTCCTAACCACTGGACCGCCAGGGAATTCCCCTTTTGAAAGCAATTTTTTTTTTTTGCGGTACGCAGGCCTCTCACTGTTGTGGCCTCTCCCGTTGCGGAGCACAGGCTCCGGACGCGCAGGCTCAGCGGCCATGGCGCACGGGCCCAGCCGCTCCGCGGCATGTGGGATCTTCCCGGACCGGGGCACAAACCCGTGTCCCCTGCATCAGCAGGCAGACTCCCAACCACTGCCCCACCAGGGAAGCCCTGAAAGCAATTTTAATAAAAGTAAAATGGGGGAAATTGAAAATAGTGGATCTGTATTTATCTATAAAAATAAGTCAAAAAATAATTTATTAAAAAATAGATCAAAGGACTAGGTTTACTTAATGGAGTTCAGCTCAGAAGATTCTCAACCAAAGTCTCCAATACTGATACAGTTCCGATGAAGCTCCCTGGGTGTATAAGCAAACTTCCTCGGGAATAAAACAGCAGGGTCTGTCGCCTATCGTTGTGAAACAGCTGTTACTCTTGGTGGCATATGGCCAAGGCATGTGTGGCATCTGGGAGCGCTCTGGAGGGCCGCCTGTGGCTCGCACACTCTCGGAGGACAGCTGCCCGAGCCACGGGAGGAAAGATGCTCTGGATGAGGGACGGAGGTGCCCAGGACTATAGGGATTCCTGCCACAGGTGATCCAGCCAAGTGGTTTGAGGGCTGGGAGGCGGAAGGATGTTAAATTTAACTCTTATTATTCAAAGACAGATTATTTGGTTGCCTTGATTAGATCGATGCCTCCCTGTCCCCGTTGCCCACTGGACCCCCTTGGGAAAGGGGAAAGGGTCTAAAAGAAAATAAAACTCAAATCAGCTGTCAGTGACTTCTGATAAACTTCAGCAAGGGGCATGACAAGGGTGTGCCCCAGTGAAAAAATGGGAATTGGAGGCTGTAATCAGAAAACAACATGTTACCTGCCTTTAATGAAGAAGTAGGCGGTAGGATGTATCTAGACTGTAATTCGCCATTTTGACTCTGACCCCACAATGGCCAGAGTCACCTAAGAGTTTCCACATTTATGATGGATATGTTTGGTTTGGAAAAAAACATTTCATTCTATTTCCTCTTTTTCAGGTTTCAAGTGCCCCATTTGCTCTAAGTCTGTGGCTTCCGACGAGATGGAAATGCACTTTATAATGTGTCTGAGCAAACCTCGCCTCTCCTACAACGGTAAGAGCTTAGCTGGGGCGGGAGGTGTGGGGGGAGCTCTAAGCAAGGGTCTTTGCAGCCTCTGTGGCTCTGGGCAGCATGTCCACCCCGCCTTCCGGCAAGAGGAGTGGAGCAGGGAGGAAGGCATAGGGACGGGGTCTGGAAGTCCCTTGGGTGGCCAGTTAGCCCTGCCCTTTCTTCCACCCACTTAGTTCCTTGCCCCTGTGGTTGGGAGACAGGCCTTGGTCACACAGCTGACAGCAGAGGGCCCAGCAGGAGTGCCAGCCCTCTGTGGGGAAGGGAGTCTGGGCTGTGCCTTGCACACAGTGCTTCAGCCTGACTCTCCACAGTAGAGTAGGTGTGATTTGTGGACACCTTTGGGGATTGAGAATGCTGACCTGCCACCTCATCGCTGCCCCGAGGCTGTGCTGCTTCCTGCCTTGGAGGCGGCCGCGGGGCTGAGCAGTGAGTACAACGGAGGACTCAGTGAAACGCCCCTGCCACGGCACCTCTGTGGACAGAACGAGGGTCAGCACCTGCCTGGTTTACTTTGGGGGAGGCTTGGAGCTCAACTGTTCTGGGTTCAGAGCCTGCCTTGGCCACTTACTTACTGGCTGTGCGGTCTTGAACAAGTGCTCAGTTTGCAGAGCCTTGGTTTTCTGGTCCCTAAAATGGGGATTTCAGTACAGGCTTCGTAGGATTTTTGTCAGAATAAAGTGAGATATTACACATAAAAGCTTTCAGTCCGGAGCCTGACACATGGTCAGTGCTCAGGAAGTTACAGCCGCCCCGAGAGATGCAAGGCCATCCCTGGGTTTCTTTTCATCCTTTTCTGAAGTGGACTGTCTGCTCTTGAGTTCCTTGCACCCTGTGCTGCCAGTGACTCTTGGGCTTTCCATCCTTACGTGCTTAGTTTGGTCTTCAAACCACGTTCCTCAGAGAACTGTGACTTCTACGAGAATGGGCACTGGATCTGAGAGGGGTGTGCCCGACCTGACCCCAACCCCGGCCTGCCTTGTAGGTTAGAGTCACGACGATGCTTAGGAAAACAGCACTGAGATTTCTCAGGGCCCCAGGGCTGGGCAGGAGGTGGGCCCGCATCACCTGACCCCCATCCTGTCCGTGAAAGTTTCCCAGGTCGACTCTCCTTACAGACCTTCCTTGGGCTCCTGCCTCCTCAGACCCACCTGTGTAGGCCAGATAATTCCAGATTGTTCCTGCGAAATTAATCTGGCGAATCTGATTACCTGATTCTCCTGAAGACACGTCCTGCTATTCTCTGATCTCTTTTCTTGCACCGCCAACAGATTCTGGACATGGGCCGGCTGGCCAGTTACCCTTTGTCTCAGATACACGTGGTCTGGTGACCTTTGCCATCTCTGAGCCCAGGTCTCCTTTCCTTTCCTCTCCTCCCTGGTTGTCCAGGGAGCCCCCGTTCTCCCCAGGGGACAGCCTGTCGCATCCCTGGGGACTGACTGATGCTGAGTCTCTGAGTCTCGTCCCTCAAGCTCTGGGCTCCCCGTCAGGCTCGTCGAAGATGCTCAGCTCCGCTGCGTTCCTTGTTTCTGCCTGGGACCAGGGAGGGAGATGACTGAGTCTTCTCCCGCGGCTGACAGCCCTCCCCCGCCGTGGCCTCAGAAACCGTGTTCACTTATTTCCCACGTGCACAGCACCCCCGTGAAGGCTGCTTTTTGTCCCGTGGGGCGCTGGGCAGAGTTCTCTGTGGACACTGCCTTGCTGTCATGAGAACACAAAGCAGCCTCAGAGTGGGCTCACCCGACAGGCCTGGGCTCTTGGCGTCATGAGGGAGAACTTTGCAGGGCAGCTGTGGAGGGCAGAGCGCTCTTGGGGCCACTCTGTAAGGAGGACCCACATGCCCGGCTTGGACAGTGGGGGAGGTGAGGGCATGGGCTTCTCTCCCGGAGAACTGCCCGGGATACCTGCAGCGCCTCTTCCATGTGAGCACGTACGTGCCAGTGCCCCCATAGGTGTCCTCCTTGCCTTTCCTCTTTGCCTCCAAAGAGAGGCAGCCCTGGAGAGCAGTCCTGACAGCCCAGCCCGAGCACAGGTCGCCTGCAGAAGCCACACTCAGAGTCGGAGTCCCCTTAGAGGAAGCAGAGGTTGGCCAACCAGTCTGAGGCATAACCATGGCTGTTCTTGGTCTCTTCTCACTTCTTCCTTCCTCTCATTGAAAAGCTACCTCTTTGGGTGTGTGTGTGTGTGTGAGAGAGAGAGAGAGAGAGAGAGTGTGTGAGTGTGAGTGTAAATTAGAAGCTTTAAACTGGACGATCTCTTTTGCAAAAACCAGTCCTTTACCACCTGAGGCAAAGAAAGGCATGTTGTTCCTGGTCCCATCAGTGGAATGTGTCTTAAGGTGAGGAAAGTGCTTCAGAAACAGTGGCCTGGCCCCTCCATCACAGCTGGATTCCTCACATTCAGCCTTTGTCTTTTCTAAAGACACCTAACCCTTCCGGATAAGAGAAAGGCATTTGTCACTTGGGGTTTGTATATGGAGTGTGAGTCTCCGGGCTGGTCTAGGGCCTGTTTTAGTTCAGATAAGGCACAGGCCTTTCGGGGCCTTAGGCCGAAGTCCCAGGTCGGACCTCTAGGTATTTATTTTGGTTTTGCCAGTAACGTATTTTACCAATGATTTCTTATCATCCTGAGCTCCCCAGCTTCGCTTTATCTCTTCTACCAGAAAAGAAAAAAGTGAAGAGACTTAAAGCATTTGTGAGGTGTAGAACTCCCAGAATCTTTCTGGAAAGGGGAGAATCTGAGACTTCCTTAGTGGATTAAGAAGTGCTATATTCTTGTGAAAATTCACTGGGATTCCTGGTCACTCCCATCTGCACACACACACACACACACGCACACACATGCACATGCACACACACACGCACGCACGCGCACACACACGCATGCACACACACGTGCACACACACACACATGCGCACACACCCTCCCTGTAGCTGCTGGCACCAGTTGGGGAAATTTTTAGGAAATTTATAGCGGTTATATAAGATGAAATTTAGTTAACCACCAAGTTGGGGGGGGGAGTAGAAACCTCCTAAATGAGACAGATAGAAAGTAGTATTTTTCTTATTATGAGGGTTGGCCTGAGCCGTGGGTTGGAAGGCCTCCAGTAGCCACCTGCCAGATTAAAAAAAAAAAAAAAAACAGTTTTGGAAAGGCAAGACTAGTTTAACTGGTTTACCCAGTGCTCAAGAGAAATGTGAAGGCCAGTAACTGGTGCTTCTTGGCAGGCACCTGGTTTGTGAGTCCTGGTGACCCATTCGGAGGGGTAGGGAAGGGAGCTGCACCGCAGAGCGCAGAATCTTCTATCCTCCATTCTCTTCAGTGGGCAGCTCTGAACCCAGGACCCCTCAAAGATGAGAGAGAGCTGGGGGGACCGGGACCCCTTTCTGCAGGTAAATGTGGTCAGCATGATTGGGCCTTGTAATTTCTCTTCCTTTCCAATATCTGTTTGTGGTTCTGAGATGCGGGAACTTGCATTCTCAAGAACATGCACTCAGGTTTTGACCATCATACTGGTCAGCCAGCAAAACAAGCCTCGAGATGAGGGGCCTGATTCTGCTATGAACAGAAGAGAGTCACAGTACTGGAGTGGAGGGGGGTCGTGACAGATGACTGATTGTCCATTGAAAGCCGAGGAGACCCTGGTTCCAGGACCAGCCAGGGGTTCTTGGCTCTGGGAGAGTCTGGCGTGTGACAGGTCCATTTGCCAGCAGTATTAAGAGAGCTTGATGGCTGTCAAAGCAGCTTCAAAAGTTCCTTCCCCCCCTTGCTTTCTTCTGGGGCGCAGACCCATGCCCTGCTTCTTAGGTCCTGACCATCCATCCCTCCTCTCTACTGACAGTCATTGCCCCCAACTTCAGGGCTCTTGAAATGATAAATGTCACACAAGGTTTCTTTAAAGGAAAGGGAATCTGGCTCCCCCCAAAGCAGGAATGCCTCCTGCTAGTTTAGCCCCAGCCAGCAGACCTGTGTAAATAGTGCTTGTTTGGCCTGTGTCTCTGCTCCCAGCGATCCTGTGGTTGGGATGGCAGTGCCTTTTCTTGGGCCTTGGGGAGCCAGGTTCTGGCCGGGGAGTGTGCCCAGCCCAGTGGGGCACTGCCAGGAGCTATTGTTCGATGCCTAGCAGCAGCTGAGTCTGGCTGCGAGGTGTCTGTCTGGAGGTGTCTGTCTGGGCGCTCTTCCTGCAGGAGGGAAGGGAGGAGGACTCCCAGCAGGCCGCTGGGTGAATGAGGAGTGGGTGGAAGGGAGACCGGAGGAGAGGGGACTGAATGGGGTCACAGGGCAGCCTCCGTAAACATGAAGCCCTGCGGAGCCGCTCTGCTTGTGATCGCAGCCCATCTCGTCAGAACAATTGGATCCAGAACAATTGGGTCGTGCCTCACAGTCTGTGGGTTGCGGTGGAGACGCCACTGCTGGTAGGGGAACTGTCTACTCAAAGTCTCCCCTTTGCCTGGAGATTTCCCAAGAGGGGAGCTGGCAACGCCTGGCAGTGGTAGCACTGCCCCTTCCTGTCCCCCCAGGAGGCTGGGCCAGCAGCTCTGCGCATGCCGAAGAGTCTCAAGCCTGGGCTCTTCCACACCTAGGCTGGAAATGAGGCTGGCGGTGGAGACTTTGTTTCTGAGTCATTTGCTGGGGATTCTCCCTCTGGCTCCCACCTTCCTTCCTCCCAGGACCGTGACTGCCATCAGGCAGCAGGGGAAGTGGGTTCTGTACGGCACCGCTCAGCTGCACCACACCAGCCTTCCCTCCATGCCGCCGGCAGCTCTGCGGGTCCCCTCGGGGGACGTCGAGCCTGTGCTCTCTGCAGGGCAGCAGTACAGCTCCCTCAGCCTGGCCTGTTCATGCTGAGCACCCAGGTTCCTCCACCAAGTTCACAAAGAGGAAGATCTGAAGCTGTCTGTGAGATGGGTGGTGGTTTCCAGCCACAAGGAAGAGACTCTACCGCCTGGTCTTTTAAGGAAAGGAGGCAGGGTGGCCAAGTGGAAGGAACTTGGCGTGGGAGTCATGGCCACTTACCAGCTGCCTGAGCTGAAGCACAGACCCCCCCCACCCCCAGGGTCTTTAGGACTCACTGAGATGTGTGTGCGACATTTGTGGCATACAGCTGGCCCCAAAGAAGTGAGGGCTCCTTTTTCTCCTCCTCCTCCTTGATCACTTTTCTCAGATAAACGGCAGCTGTCAGGGAGGGGGCAGAAGTGTGCCATCGCCTCCCACCGCAGCGCTGTCACAGAGAGCATCGCCCGCCACTCTGGGCTGGCTAGAGGGCCAGGCGTTGGCACCGTCAGCACCATCCCTCAGGCCAGGCACACTTCCGCACTCCCCCGTGGGCAGGGCCGTTGGCTTTGCACACGGTGTCGGGCAGCTGGCGGCTGTGGGTGCTTGAGAGGCCGTAAGAAAAAGGAAGAAAGCACAGCTTGGGTCTGTGTTCTCATCAGCCAGCATCGGTTGAGCCCCCCTCCTCTAGGGACCTCGGGTGCCCGGGGGCGTTTGGGTCCATCTGCAGAGTGGCCTTAACTTGTGCCCCGGCTTCAGACTGCAAGGTCCTCCGACAGCAGACAGCAGGCTCCCATCACAACAGTGCGGAAGCCTCGTAGGGTCTGGGTGATAGCCAGGCTTCAGCTCCAGCCATTTCCCCTCGCCTGCTAGGCGCCCAGGGACGCCTGGGGGCTGCTCACTCCTAGAGCCCAGGGATCGGGACGGGAAGTTTTACCCAACCCACTCAGGCCTGTGGCTGGATTTGGGCTCCTGCCTTCCGCTGTGGGGAGATGTCGCTCCCCGGGCACTGCGCTGGGTGTGAGCACTCCCTGCTGCCCCGTGCTCTCAGGGTCCCAGCCCTGGCTCCTCTTCATCCCAGGACCCCTCAGGCAGCCTTTTGCAGCCAGGGCTCTGGGTGCTGGTGAAATGTGCTCCCCACTGTGCCAGCCTGACAGGCAGCTGTGCGGTTTAGTTCTTCCCATCCGTGCTGCAGACCCAGGCTGGCTGCTAAGTGTGCGTGAAGATGCTCTGTAATGGGTTGTGTGGTGGCGATCGACTGTTCGTAAGAAAAGTCCAGTGTCTAGCCTCCATGTGCTCAAGTCTGAGTCCTTGATAAGAAGATGAACCGCCCTCGTGCCTCTTTCTCCTTCCCCTTCCCCTAGTGATACCTAGCGAGAAAAGAGAGGAGAGTCCAGTCCAGTCCCGCTGAAGAAGCAAGCCCCAGGTCTCATCCCCTTGCCTGGCTCCCGCCCCCTACCCCAGCCTGGACCTGACAGGACAGACAGAGCGCAGCTCATGCAGCAAACTGTTTGGGACTGAGGGAATTCTGACTTGCCCCTGGGCTCCCAGCTGACTCACCAATCAGAAGGGGACGCTGATTCGGAATCAGTAATGTTGCTGTGTTCCCAAGGAAATCATAAGTGAGGAGGGAAGCACGGAAAAGGGGCTGTATCCCAGATCCTCACTTTACAGATGAGATGCCGGAGACAGAGAGTGGGAATAAATGCCCAAGAAGGTCCGCAGCGACTGCCTTCTCAGAGCTGGTCTATTTTTCCTCCCGTCTTTATTGGAGTTTTTTCCTCCTAGTATTTTATTATGAAAAATGTCAAACGTACAGCAAAGTTGAGAGTTTTGCAGTAAAAACCAAAATCCCCCCACCTAGAGTGTGCATTGTACTGTACTTGCTCTATCACGTCTCTCCACCCACCAATCCGTATTATCCTTTCGATACATTTCAGAGTGAAATGAAAACACTAGTCTGTTTCTTTATTGGGGGTTGTTAATTATAAAAGTAATGCCTGTTCAAACAATTCAAAAATATATAAAAATATTTTTCTTCTAATCCTCCTTTCCTCCGCTACTATTAAAGTGTGTGTTTCCCTCCAGACTTCTTCCTGGGCTTCCACATACACAAATATTTAAATGTGTATGGTATCTAGTGCTTTTTTAAAAATGGGATCATACCCTTTTACAGATGTGCCCCTTGCCACGTTTGGAGTCTGAGGTGACACTCCAGTGGCAGACCGACTGTGTGCTGTCTGCTCTTCCCTCCACGTCGCCCTTTCAGGTGGGCTCTGGGGCTTTGGGTTAGGCAGATCTTAACAGAGAACATGACCACAGGCTGTCCTGGTGGCCTGGAAGCTGAAAGTGACTTCTCTCCCAGCTCTTGTGCATAAGGACTTAAGTATTGAGTTGACTCTATCTTAGTTGTTTTCCTTGGGGTTCCTGATGGGGGGCTCTGAGTCACCATACCCTTCTAGGCCATGAAGAATCCTCATTTTATGGGCCCCAGATGCTTCCCCTTCCACTAAAGTTATCAGAGGGCACAAAGAAACCGCAGTGGTGGAGGGCAGCCCCACAGAGGGTCCCTGGCCCTGCCCCATTCATGAGCCCTTTGACTTCGGCAAGGTGTCTGACTCTCTGGCTACAGTGTCCCCTTTTGCAAAACAGGAATGACACCGTGTACCCTGCCCGGCTTGTAGGATCCTGAGGCTCACTGAACACACGTGAAATCTCAGTGTGTATCGTTGGCAGTGTTCACGATCGGTTAAAATCTTTCAGAAGTGGGGAGTTGCCCTGCTTCAGGCTTTGCTTTCTTTACATCCAGAACCTGTTCTCAGGGTACTTCTCCTATGGTTCTGAGAACTTCTGGGTAACCTTTTGCTGACTTCACCTCTCTCACCTGCCTTTCAAAAATTAGAATTCACCTGGGTTCAGTCGTCTGCCTTCTTGAGATTTGTCTAAGCTCTTTATCCCACATCCACCCCTGTTGCCCACATCTCTCCTCTAAACCCCAGATCTGGACTTGAATGGACTCCAGCAGGTTTCCATTAGCGCGTCCTGGGGGAGACGCCCGGTCAGCGCCTACCACCCAGCTCTGAGCTCATCATTACTTCCCAAGCTGGGCCTCCTTCTGGCTCCCTCTTGCTCTGACAAGTGTGCGCTCCCCTCCCCTGGCCCCCGTTTGCCCAGCTGCCCCAATTCATGCCATCCACCTCCCCCCATTGCTGGTGCCGGCCTTGAGTTCATCTCTCCTGCACCCGGCATTAGCCTCCATAGCAGGCTCCCCATCTGTGGGCTCTTCCAGTCATTTCCAGTAGTTTCAGGAGACTAGATGTGATCAGTGCGTCTCCAAGGCCCTTCAGTGACCCAGATAAAGGCCAGGTAGCACAGCAGGATACAAGTCCGTCCTCAGGAAATGGGTCTCACCTACCCCCCCCCCCCACGGCCCCAGGACTCTGCACCTACTACAGCAAACATCCTGCCTTGCCAGGTGCACAGACGCTGTCCCCTTTGCCCGGAATAGCCCTCCCTGAACAGTCCCCACCCCGACTGGGCATCTCCCGTACTTCTCACATCTGGATCTGTGTGTGTCGTAAGACTTCCAGGAATTCCTGTGCTGTTCATTTCTGTCTTCTTGTTCAGCCGCCCCTGCTAGGCTATGAGTTTCTTGAATCCTGAGACCGTGGCTTATTCACTGAGTCGCCAGTGCCCAGAATGTCATAGAAATGTCGTAGGGGATGCTGGCTCGGCCCCCTGCTGTGCTCGGGCTGTCCTGGCCACGGCTTTGCTTGGGGCCGTGGTGGGCAGCAGCTCCCTTCCATTCCTTCTTTTCTGGTGGGGTGTGGGGTGTCTTTTCTAAATATTTAACTGAGTTAAAATTTGTATAACACACAAGTAACCATTTTTACGTGTACAGTGCAGTGGCATTTGGGACATTCACAATGTTGTGCAACCACCATCTCTTGTCTAGTTCCAAACATGTCATCATCCCAGAAGGAGCTCCTTGCGTGACTCCACTCACATGAAGGAGCTAAAGCAGTCAACCCCATAGAACCCGAGAGTAGAAGTGTTGACAGGGGAGAGGGAAACAGGCAATTGCTATTCAACTGGCAGAAGGTTTCAGGTATGGGGCTTCCCTACAATAGTAGACTGTACTCTTACATTTTTATTAAGAGGGTAGATCTTATGTTAAGAGATCTCACGTTACCACAAGAAAAACAAAGGAAAATCGCTTACTCATTAAGCAGTCACTCCCTAGTGCCCCCTGCCCCCAGCCCCTGACCTACTTTTTTGTCTCTGAATTTGCCTCCTCTGGACATTTCACATAAACGGGATCAGAAAGCAGGTGGCCTTTTGCATCTGGCTCCTTCCACTCGGCACCATGTTTTCAAGGTGCACCCATGTTGCAGCAGGCGTCAGCCCTCCACCCCTTTCCTGGCTGAGGGGATACGCTGTTGTGTGGGTCCACGCGGTTCATTTCTCCATTCATCCGCTGGCGGACCTTTGGGTTGTTTCCACCTTTGGCTCTTGTGAATAATGCTGCCGTGGACACACATGTACGCGTATTTGCTGGGGTACCCGTTTCTTCCCTTCACCCTTGCCTCGTACCACTCTCCTCATCACCATTTTTTCCAAACCAGAAATCCAGTGCACCTGGTCTGTGTGTATGTTTAGGGGGAAAGTCTGTTCAGGGAACCATTCTGTCTCGTGCTGCCTCTGCTGCATGTCTCCTCCTCTCCAAGCTTTTTTCGTCCTTCATCACCTGGGCCGCTTACTTGGTGATTAATCCCATTTTGTCTTCAGGTAGTTAGTGTGTGGTTTGCGTGTCTTGTGTCCACAGTGAGGACCTTTACATCAAGGTCTCTCTCGGGCTTTCGCTGACTCAGGTGACCCATGCAGTCCCAAGCAGCTCCTAGATCCCTGCCTGCTGGTGACTGACCCCCCACTCTCCTCTGTCCCCCCTTTGCAGATGACGTGCTGACTAAAGATGCGGGTGAGTGTGTGATCTGCCTGGAGGAGCTGCTTCAGGGGGACACGATAGCCAGGCTGCCCTGCCTGTGCATTTATCACAAAAGGTACGAGAGGGCCGGCAGGGCCAGCTTAGCTGCACCCCAGACCCCAGAGGGCCCCATCCCTGTGGGTGGGGGGAGAGAAGGGCAGACTGTCACTAGCCACCCCGTCCCCCAGCACTCTGAGTGGAGTCGAGGCAGAGGTCAGCAGGTGGGGAGTTCTGGACGTGCTGAGCGCAGAGCCTGGGTGGCGGGCCCGACGGGGAGGCCTGTGGAGCCCCTGCCCCCTGGAAGGTTGAGCCCCCGTCCATCTCTGTGAGCCCCTCTGCTCCAGTGTGCAGACCCTGGTCTGGGGGGGGGGGGGGGGGTGGTCAGCACAGAGGGGTGTGCTGGCTGCCCCGGCCCCGCCCCTCCTCCCCAGAGGCCCAGCAGGCAGGAATAGCCACTACCTGTGGGCCCCAGTGCTGCAAGCGGCTATAATTAGCAGGACTGAGATTCGCCCTCAGGCTCCAGCATGAGCCTCATTCTTGTTTCCAACTGGAAAGAAGACACCTCCTTACCCAGGACAGGAGGACGCTCTGTGCTGCCCGCGGCCTCCACCTGTTCTCGGCCCCTGGAGCCCCAGAGCTGCTTCCGGACACACAGGCTTTTCCAAAGCCTGACTCACGGGGCCACTGGCCACAGGGCAGCACGTGGATGTGGCTGGTGTCAGAAAGGCGCAAGTGAGGCCTAAGGGGAGGGGGTCTTGGCCTGGGCGCAGCACCCAGCGCTCCAGTGTCCCAGGGAAGCATTGACCAGAGCCAGAAGAAGAGAGTCTTCAGCTCTGGGAGAGACTTATGCAAATGATCTGTCTGGTTCCTGTTTTGAAAATACCCAGATGTTTTACAGAAAGCTGTCTTGGGCCAATTTCTGTTCCCTCTCTGTTCAGACAGTGCTTTCTGTAAACACTAGAGACCAGGATTTCCCCGCTGGCCTCTTGTCTGGCTCTCCTGAGCAAAGTCACCAAGCCACAGGGCCAGTCCTCCCCTGGCCCACCTGCTCCAGGAAGGAGGACTAGATGCTGGCTGCCCACCACAGCCAGCCAAGCCAGGCAGAGCCTGGGCGCCTCCTGCGAGGGAGACCAGGGAGGGAGCCTCAGGCTGCTCCTGTGACTCCGGAGAGGGCTTGCTCAGGGCCGTGAACAGCCTGCCAGGGCTTTGTTCCCACTTCTTTGCCCTTTAAGCCTTGGCGATAGTTGACTGGCTGCCCTGGGCAGCCCCCCACTCTCACCCTCTGACCCGTAGCTGTTGCCGTCCTCCTGGGCTCCATGCCCCAGAGGCCTTGTCCCTCGCGAGGGCACACTCCCTGCGTCCTGCAGTGCCTAGGTCCAGCCCAAGCCCGTACGCACTGCACCGGGACTCCAGCTGTGCCAGGTCCCCCCGGGTGTCCTCCCTTCTGCTAGCAGACAGTGGGTATGTGGGGTCCCCGCAGGTGAGCGTCAGGCATTCCCTGCCCAGAGACCCGACCCTTGGAGCTAGCCCCCAGGGAGCGGCCTGGCCAGCCGGTGATGTGTCTCCCTTACCGTCTCCCCTCAGTTGCATAGACTCATGGTTTGAAGTGAACAGATCTTGTCCAGAACACCCCGCGGACTGACCCTGCTGGGCTCGCTTGCTGACTCCTCTCAAAGGTGAGCCCGTGGTTGGGGTCGCGTTGCTCTGGGGCCTGGAGGCGGAGAGGGGGGCTGAGCTGCCCTCACGGCACCCCGCGCCCCGCCTCCCCCGGCCAGGAGGGGTCGGGGGTGAGGGGAGCATCTCAGCAGCAGGGGTTCCGTGAGATGGGGAGGGTTCCTGGGAAGGTTGAGAGTCCAGACTCGCACGTCACGAGGAAGAACCTGCCGGGTAGAGGAAGGTGAGTTGGGGGAAGGCCCCTCGTGTTCCCCGTGTCTAGGGCGAATCTCCCCGAGGAAGGTTCAGGAAGGTCCCTTGGAAAGTGCTGGGCAGGAGAAGCAGCACAAGCCCTGGGACAGGATGCTGCTTTGCACCCCAGCTGTGCCTCGTGCTTGCTGGGGGGCCGGGGCAGGTCCTTGCCCCTCAGTGGCGTGGGTGTCTCTGCTGCTGCTTTGGGGACGGGATAATCTTGCTTGCGTCCCCACGTGGACAGCACACTCATTGGACAAGACCGAGTGTGGGACGGCGCCTCGTTCCCTGCAGCGCTTGTCAGCAGTCAGCGCTTGGCTGGTTCTTCCCGCCTGCACCCACCGCCCTCACCCCCTTCCAGATGAATCTGAGGCCTCCAGGCCAGACCTGGGGCCCCGCCACCCAAGTCCCTGTTTGCACAGCAGACCAGCACAACCAGCTTCCTCCTGAGATGCGCACATGTGCTCCCCTGTCACCGTCGTCCAACCCCAGTTTCTCCCGCAGGTGCCCTGCTTTACTGCTGACCCTTCTCTCCTGTCCCCATCCTAGCTGGCCCTCCCAAGTTCTGGGCTGGCACTCTTCTGTTTTCTGCCAAATGAGAAACCAAAACCCACCTCATCTCACGTGAATCCAAGGGTTTGGGGGCCTCTTTTGTGCTCTCTCTCCTCTCTCTCTCCCTCTCCCTCTTTCTCTCGGGGCCTCTTTTGCGCACTCTCTCTCTCTCTCCCTCTCCCTCTTTCTCTCGTTTTTTGTTTTCTTTTGTTCTTTGTTAGGTTTATTTTATTTATTCCAAGTAAACTCCCAGAACAGCTGATGATGTCAAACTATTCAGGGACATTTGCCCTTTTTACCTTCACCTCAAAAACTGAGGACGTGGGGTGAAGAAAAGGCGAGGGGGAGCGTGAGGCAGAGGGAATGGAGCTTCGTGCTGGCTGCAAGTCCAAATTCCCGGCATGATGTTTGGCTTCGGGGCCCCCAGACCGGAACCACAGGTGCCCCTGCCCGGCCTCAGCGGGATGCACGCGGCTGGCCTCGGGCCCGATGGAGCACGACTTACATCTTACGGTCCCCACAGGGACAGCCAGGCCCCCGTTCCTGAGAGGAGGCTTCGGACACTGGGGCAGAGCTGAGCTGGGGACACCAGTGGGAACAGGGCACCCCTCCTGCACTGACTTCCAGAGAATGGTTCTCCCTTTCTCCCTGAGGACACCAGATTGAATGAGAGCGAGTTTGAGAGAAGAAAGAATCACCCAATATCCTTCCCCTCATCCTCATCTCAGGAGGGAAAGGGCATTTTCTTTTTCACCTTTGAAAGGCGTTGTGGGTCTGTCTCTAAAGTGTTTACAAAAAAAAAAATATATAAAAAAAAATGTCTAGTGTCGACTGGTGTTTTCCCTCGTGATGTTTACAGATTGCCGTCTGCTGCCCGGCCAGAACCCGCTCAGTGACAAAACGACCAGAGCCGGGTTCTCGCCACTCGCAGAGCAGAGCTCACAGCCCTCCCGTGCCCAGCACCCGGCGGTCTCTCCATCAACCGCTCTGCCTTGGTTTTTTTTGTTGTTGTTGTTTGGTTGGTTTTTTTCCCCAATTTTCTGGCTTGGTTTTGCACTTTTCTCCCCTTGGGACCCTGATATCTTGACTTCATTGCCAAAAACCAACCCACTGAGGACCTTCTCCCCCCCTCCTTTCCATTTCTCCTCCCCTCTTCCCTCCTGGTTCTGGTCAGTTCAGAGGATTTAACAATCACAAGTGTCCTGCAAAAATGCCTGAACGTTTTTCTTAGACCCTTGTGGATTTTTTTTTTCCAGAAAACCTAGACAAACAAAAGACTTATTAAAGGGATATGTACAGCTGCCCCTGTTTTCAGGCATTCTGTTTGAGAACATTCTAGCCATTGATGTTCACATGTGGCATCAGCCCCTGCAAGATAGGTTTCTGTATTTATATTTTAAAATACAAAAAAAAAAAAACCTTATAAAATGTTTAAAAATACGTTCAAAGCTGGGGGAAAAGGCTTTCTTCATTAGTCAAGGTGTTTTGATATGGTATTAAAATAATGTCTAATAAAAGATGCACTGTGTGACTTCATTTTAATCAAGTATTGTTACACAATCAAGAAATGGGCGTTGACGGTCTGTCCGCTGCTCCCTTGCCTACCTCCTTAGCCTTCCTTCAGGCTAGCATCGGGGCTACAGGTGTGTGATGTGGTTCTCAGCGATCACGCCCGGGTGAGGGAACGTGGCAGGTCAGGCCGGAGTCCCGCAGCTTTACGACCCATTCAAGCCTCGTGGAATCTATCTGCCATCAGCTGTGGAGCGGTCGTGACAGAACTCTTCTGGAAAGATCTGCAGGGCAAAGACCTTGCAGCGGATGGAGGCTGCAAGGATGCGGGTTCTTCCAGGCACTAGCCCAGACCGCCCCCCACCCAATCCCTGGCTCCCCATTCCACACCCTGCCCTTCCTGTTGCTCCGGCCACATCTCAGTGCTGACTCATGGGCATCCTTCATTGAGGCCCAGAATGAGGCCCTGGTTTGGGGCTGAGCCAGCTCAGAGCCCTTGAACTAGAGCCAGCCACTCAGGGCTCACACGAGTTGGCACACCTTGGGCTGGGTGGGAAGCTCAGGGCAGCAGGTAGCAGTGCCCACCTGGCGCCTCTGTCCCTGTGCCAGACCGGCTCCCGGAGCGGCATTCCAGAGCCTCCTGCAGAGCCTGTGAAGAAAGCTGTGGAGGAAGACTCCTGCTCCGCCCCTTCTCGGGCCTCCTGTGTGCTGCTGCCTCTATGGGCTCTGACCCCACCAGGCCCAGGCTCTGCAGTTGTCTTCTGTCAGACACTTGCTGAAGCACCTGCTCTGTACAAGGGCATTGCAGGCTGGTGGGCAAATCTGAGCCAAGGCACTGGCACACTCAGCATTTCAGAGAAATACTCAAGAGGAGTTTGTGGGTCTGAGCTTGTGGGGTAATGACCCCGGGTACCCGCAGTCGCCATGGTGGCAAAAACCTGGGCTCTAAACTGTCTGTATGGGGCTCCTTTGCCTGGCAGAACCACGCTGGGGAAAGGACTTCATCTGAACTTCAGATGCCCCACACGTGAAGTGGGAACAAAGTCACGCGGCTCAGAGGCCACCGTGAGGGTCAGAGGATCTGCCCAGAAGCCCCTGGCACGTGCGTAGCAGGCTCGCTCGTGGCTTTGTCACCGCAAAGAGCACTGTTCTATTCACAGCACCTCCTGCTTCTGCCTGGCAACTATGTCTGCCTGTTCTATATTTAATTCCTCCAGCAAAGCTGGCCCTGAGGATCTCCTTGCCTGACCCCTGGGCCTGCAGGCAGAGGAGGCCTCTGTGCCCACCTCGGTGGCTTAGGCCTGGCAGCCTTGGCAGCGCCCTGGGTGAGCTGAGGGGTCGAGCTGGGTTGGGGCAGGGCTGGAGCCCACGCCGGCTGCTATTCCAGGCTCCTGGGGCTGGTGCCTATCCCACCCCCAGCGACTTCACTCCCACCTGGCACACTGCAGCCCTCTGCTGGTTGCCGTCTCCTCCAAATTCAGACCCAGACTGCCAGCTCCTGGGCGGGGGTAGGACCAGGGTTGTCCGGGCTTTCCAGATGGAACTGGTGTCTGTCATCCTCCATCCCAACAGCTCTCCTCAACTCTGCCTTTCCGGGAGGGGAGGGAATTGGCAGGCACTGGGAGGTGGGTTCCACCCACTCCCTCTGCTAAGGGCCCAGCACACGTGAAGGGGAGGGGGCTTCCTGGAAAGGGGCACCTCACTAAAACCAGTCATCTAGGAGCCATTTAATGGTGTCGAGGTTTTTAGGTCCTTATTCCTAGGGAATAGATGCTGGATTATATAGGTGAATGATGTCAACAAATTTGTAACTCAATTCCAAATGGTTCCCCAAAAAATACACGCACGAAGCAAGTAAGGCAAAAATATTCATTGTTGAATCTTCAGTGGCTAGTATTTCAGTGAACAGTGTACTTGTTCTTCCAACTGTCCTGCGTGTTTGGAGTTTTTCCTAGTAAAGAATTGTGGGGAAGTGGCCATTTGCTGAACACCTACTAGTTGCCAGGCACTGAGGGGCACATCAGAGACAAGCCCTGCCCTGTAGGGGAGGAGCCTGCCCCTGCAGAATGCTGCCCCGGGGGGCTGCTGGTGGTGGGCTGCCTGCGTGGAGGGGAGGGCACTGGTGGCTGATGGTTAGATGGTTCGAGTCCGCTTTATTGGGTGCTTGTGGGGGAGGGCCCATGGGACTTGCCCCACACCACCCCCTGGCACATCCAAGGGACAGAAATGTCACAGAGGAGCGAACTCAGGGCTCAGCCCCAAGTTAGCAGAAAGGAGGGGTTCCAAGAACCGAGCTGGTCTCAGGAGCCAGAGGGGCTGCCTGAACAGCTGAGGGGAGAGGTGGGGAGGGGCGGAGGGAGTGGAGGCAGGGAAGGAGCTCAGAGGTGGCTTGGGAGAATGGGAGTGAGGCGAGATGGAGTGTGCCCCTGGCTCCCCTGCACCCCTCGCCCAGCCCTTTTCCTAAGGGCCAAGGCCTTGGGGTGAGGGAGATGGGCCTGCACTAGAGGCTCCTGGGACCTGCAGGGGCGTGGAGAGCTTAGAGACTGGTTTCCAGGACTCCAGACACCTGCTAGACCCTGGGAAGTGGGGGGCCCAGAGCTGAGAGCTGCAGGTCCCTGCAGAGGTGAGTGTTGGGCACCACTGCCCCAAGCAGATACTGGTGTCTAAGCTCTGAGGTGTCGGGCGCCCTCTCGTGGGCTTAGGGGGAACAACTGCCAGGTACCCCAGACAAGGTCCTCTGATCAGGAATCCTGACCGAGGCAGGAGCAGGCCCCAGGGTGGACTGAGCCTGAGGTTGAGGCAAAAAAGCTGGTAGTATAATACATCACACTGTGGAGAGGTGTGGTACCAGGAAAATCACTTCCATTTGCAATGGTTGGTAGCAGCCACCTGAAGGACATGTTCAGAATGTTCTAGAGTACACTTGGGGCTCAGTGGGGGAGTCTGTGGTAAGTGATGATGGACATGGGCAAGTCCTTAGGCCCTGGGGCTCTGAGAGGCAGAGCAGCTGCCCCTCCTCAGGCTGCAGCAAGTCAGAGGGCAGGCCCGGGATGAGGGACGAGGACGTCACCAGCCAAAGGACAAAGAACTTGGAGGAGGTGGGGCGGGCAGGCACAGGGGTTCATTCACAGGTGCTGCCTGCTCATCTCCAGACAACTGCACGTGGGGTTCAGGTTTATTTTGGGGGTCATGAGTGTGGAGCGGAAGGTCCCTTCCCCCACCAGCAAAGGAGCATTCCTGTCACCAGGCAGATGGAGTTGGGCTATAGGTGCTGGGGCCCCCAGCCTTTGTTCTCCTGCCCTGGCAGTGGGGAGGCTAAGCTGGAGGGGGGTTGTCCTAGTCTTTGGGGTGACTGACCCACACCACCTTACAGGATGTGTAAGCGAGCAGAGAGGAAGCAGCTTCACCGGGAATGACCCTGAGCCATTTACTGGACCAAAGGCTCCTGAGGCCAGCAAGAGGGCCAGGGAGAAGACAGCCGACCAGGCTTCTCCCTCCTCTCTCTGGCCTCGGCTGGGATGAAAGGGCTAGCGGGCTGGCGAAGACCCCTGCAGGGTCCAGGCAAAGGCAGAGCTGTTCCATGGCAGGAAAACAGGTTCCGGAACAGGAGGTGCCACTCTCTGGGGGCTTGTGGGCCAGGTGCTCCGAGCCCCTCACAGCACCTTGCCTGGGTTCATGAGGCCTCGGGGGTCTAGCGTGGCCTTGAGCTGCCGCATGGTCTCAATGCCCACCGTGCCCACCTCCTCCTGCAGCAGCTGCCGCTTGCCCAGACCGATGCCATGTTCCCCTGTGCACGTGCCACGGAGTGCCAGTGCTCGCCTGGGAAGCAGCGGGAAGAGGTCCTCAGCGGGTGCCCCTCCCAGTTCCCTCAGCTCTCTCCCACCCTGCTTCCCGCTTTGCCCTTACCTGACCAGCTGTTCTGCAAAGGCCTTGACCCTGAGGAGCTCCTCGTGGTCCTCCGGGTCTACCACCAGGATGCAGTGGAAATTGCCGTCACCCACGTGCCCAACGATGGTTCCTGGGGGCCCAGAGGACACAGCTGCTGCCCCAGCCCCGCCCCCACCCTCCCACCGCGCCCCGCATGGGGCAGGCAGAACCTGTGAGTCCCGAGGCCTGCAGGTCCTCCTTGGTCTGCACCAGGATCTCCGGCAGCCGGGAGATGGGCACACACACGTCGGTAGAATAGCCCTGAGTCGGGGCAGGCCGGTGAGCTTCCCTCCCTCACCCAGCCTGCCCAGGAGGTAAGGGGTCAAGGGTACGAATGGGCTCGGGGTGCTCGGCCTCTCACATGAACGTGCCTACTGTCTCTAAGCCTCAGTTTCCCTGCGCAACAAGGCGACTGGCCCGGCTAGGCTCCCAGGGCTCTCATCCTGCTCCCCACCCCCGCTACCGTGCAGGCCCCCCAGCACCTGGAGCCCAGCCTCCCCTTCCGCTTCACCACCTCTTCCTCCAGGAAGCCTGCCTTCTGTGTCCACACTGCCCCTCCTTGGTCCCTGCACCCAGGGCCTGGCTCGGGGCAGGGGCTCCCTCCCGAGGATTTGGCAGTCCTGCCTGCTGGAGCCTCTGCCTGCTGCCCTGGACAATAGGGCAGTAGGCTGAGGAAAGGCTCCCGTGTCCACCCCAGCCCGCTCACCTTGCAGCCCGGCCGCAGCGCCAGGGCAGCGTACCAGGCGTTGTGCCGCGCTGCCCAGAGCCGGCTGCGGTCCTCCGCCTCCTTGGCCCAGGAGAAGTGAGAGCCTCCGTTGTGCCGGATGATCTCCTCTGTCGGGGGCGGGGGGTTGACACCAGGCCCTACTCTGGGGCAGCCCAGGCCCCGCCCCGCCCACAGCACCCCAGCACACCTGTGCGCTGCACCTGCTCTGCCAGCGCCTGCTCGGAGCCGTGGAACTCGAGGAAGAGCGTGGGCGCCACGCAGCAGTTCAGCTTGCTATGCCTGTTGCAGGCATCCATCATGACGTCATCCAGGAACTCTGGGACCAAGGAGAAGCCACGTGAGGTGACGCATGGCCTTCAAAGGGGAGCCCACCTGGACGGCCCAATCCCAGGCTCACCAATGCGGGCCACGGGCACTGCAGCCTGGAGGATGTGTACGGTGCTGTCCACGGCCGCCTGGACGCTGGGGAAGGCACAGGTGGCAGCCACCGTGGCCTCAGGGGCAGGGTGCAGGCGCAGTGTAGCGGCCGTGATGAGGCCCAGCGTCCCCTCGGAGCCCACAAACAGCCCAGTGAGGTTGTAGCCAGCTGCGCTCTTCCTGGTTCCCCGGGGACATGAGGTAGGTGAGTGCCCAGGCCACGTGACGACGGATTTGTGGCCAGAAGCCAGGTGGGGAGCTGAGCCTGAGGTCTGGGCTCACCCGCCTCTGTGCAGACTGCCACCCAGGCAGCCGTTTCCTGGCACAGCCCAAATAGGCCTCCGGACCACCAGCTTTGGCCCACAGGGCAATTTCACGACCCGCCTCTCCAGGAGGCCCCCGTCGCCGCCGGTAGAGGGCGCTCACCGGAAGTGACGTCCCGGGCCTGCGGTGTGAAGCAGCCGCCCTCCCGGCAGCACCACCTCCAGGTTCAGCACGTTGTCGCGCATGGTGCCGTAGCGCACAGCGTTGGTGCCCGAGGCGCCGGTGGCCACCATGCCGCAGAGAGAGGCGTCTGCACCTGGGTCTGGAGGGCAGAGGGCAGGCAGAAGGAAGCCTGGGGCGGGTGCCCGTGGGCAGAGGGGTCCGCCAAGCCCCGGAAACACCCCTGCCACGAGGGAGCCCTCCAGGCCCAGGAAAGTCCTGGAGCCCCAGCCTACCCACAGGGAACCAGAGGCCGCTGTCGCGCAGGTGGGAGTTGAGGGCTTTGCGGGTGACGCCGGGCTCCACCACCACAGAGAAGTCTTCCGGATTCAGCTCCAGGATTCGGTCCATGTGGGTCAGGTTGACACAGACGCCGCCCTGACAGAGGGCGTTCAAGCGGTTACTGACCTAGATCTTTCGCCAGGACACAGCCCCCAGGACCCCAGCTCGAGGCCGACCTCCCAGCAGCCAGACCAGAGCCCCGGGATGGCAGGTAAGGAGGGCTGGACCTGGCCAGCCAGGCTGGTGTGGTGGAGGAGGCAGCTGCCGGTGTGACAAGTGTGGTGGGACTAGAGCCTGGCCAGGGGAGTTGTCCACCCACCATACATACCTGCACGGCACAGACTCCACCCTCAAGCCCGGTGCCCGAGCCGAATGGGATGATGGGCACGCCTTGGCCATAGCACAGGGCTGCCAGCCGGCTGACCTGCTCCACATTCTGGGGCCACACCACGGCGTCCGGAGGTTGGCACCTGGAACCAGACCCTCAGCAATGTAGGGGTGTGTGGTACCCTCTGGTCCTGCTCAAGTTTGAAGATATGGCAGGGCCTGAGGCTGCACAGTGGGCGAGGGGCAGAGAACACCCTTCTGGGGGCATAGAGGAGAGGTGGAGGATGCCAGATCACCCAAAAACAGATGGCGGGGGTTGAGGGGCAGAAGATAACCCAGGACCCTCACTCCCAGCCAGGGGTTCTGATGCAGGGGAGTGGCGGAGCCCACCTGTGCATTGACTCATCGTGCCCGTGCTGCTCCCGGACCACAGCAGCAGTAGTCACATGGGGGCTCCCCACAACTGCCTTCAAAGCCTCCACAAAGCCCTCGCTGAGTTCACCCTGCAGGGGAGAAACACATTGGCAGGGTCACTCAAAGATACCTGGGACCACCTGGCCAGTGGGAGGGGTGGGAGTGGGGGTTCCATTGCCTGTGAACAGAGGCACCCACACCCCTACCCCGCTTCGGCCGGGGGCTCGTAGGGCTCTTGGAGCCCTTCTGGGGATTTCTTCCCATTTTACAGATGAGGAAAAGAAGCCAGCAAGTCCAGGACAGGGCCTGGCCTAGAACCCAGCTCCTTGCCTCCCAGGCATTCTTTCAAAATGTGTGTGTATTCCGGGCCCTCAAAGGGGTGCCCTAGAGTCCACAAATCTTTCAGTTGACACCCCCCAGCCCCACTCATGGCAGCTGTGAGGGCTTCGGCCCAGCGCACTGAACACCCACATTTGACCTGGGGTGAGCCCAGCGAGCCTCTGCTCAAGGTCTCCTGGTGCTGGGGCAGCACAGAGTCTGGCCGGAACTCGGCATCAGGGGCCCCCCACCCTCTAAGGGGCTCCTCTCCTCCCACCTACCTGAGTCCCCCTGGAGCAGTAGCCCCTCCAGGGGAACATCCCCCAAGTTGCAGCCCGGAGCAGGCTGGCCATAGCTGGGCAACAGCCGGTGACCACCCCAGCCTATTGGTTGTGCTGGGGGCAGGGCTGCTTAAGGTGGCACGGCCTTAAGGTGGCCCTGCCAGCCCTTGCTGAGTCAGTACTTCTTAAAGGAGAGGTGAGGCTTACTGAGCACAAAGGGAAACAGAACAGCCGCCACTTCCTGGCTTAAGACTATGCAGTGGCTTCTTGTGGTCCGAATACCCAGAGCTCCAGCAAGGCTCAGGGGCTTGGGACACACCCTTGATTTTTCTCACCCTGCAAGTCCCAGCTCCAGTGTCACAGTTAGAGTAGGCCTTGATCGGGGCTATGAGGAGGAAAGCACAGGGAGGCTCTTGGGGGTTAGGATGGGGGTAGGGCAGTAAGGCAAGCCAGGAAGACTTCCTGGAAGAGGAGTGCTAAGGATGAGCAGCAGTTTGCCAGATCAGCCAAGGAAAAGACTGTCGCATCCCTTTGTCTCCACTCTCCCACTGGGCATATCCCAGGATCGAGGGGAGTGATGTGGCTGCTGCTCTTGAAAGTATTCCAAGCTCTGTTTTCCTCCCACAGCAAATTTGAAGAGGTGTGTTGCTAACATTACTGAGATAAAGCTATTTCTGGCTTTGTTTTTCTTCCCAGTCAAACCAGGAATACAAACTCCTACTTGGGTCCTTCTCCCCAAGCACATTTGAATGAGCCCACATTTCCATTCTCAGTGTGTTGCTTAACTGGCTTATCTCAAAAATCATCTCTTTTACAGTTGGTTAGTTCAAATCAAGATCCAGGGAAAGTCCACAGAATGTATTTGGTTAATGTGTCTCATAAGCGTCTTAATCTAGAACAGTTTCCCTCTCCCCCATTCTTCCATGACATTTATTTGTTAAAGAAACTAGGTCACTTGTTCTGTAGAATTTTCCGCATTCTGTTTTTGGATGATTGTATCCTTGTGAGATTCTGTACTTCTTGTAAACTGTTACATCTAGATGTGGTACTGTCTAATACACTTGCTGAACTGATAGCAATGTTCTGTATCTGTGCTTTCCAATATGGTAACCGTTAGCCACATGTAGCTGTTGGTACTAGAGGTATCTATGGATGGAGGAGAGATGCCAGGTAGAGTTTTGTGGCAAACCCTAAAAAGAAGAGCCATGATAGAGATTCCTAAGGTTCTGGAGCAGGGTCATGACATCTGCAACAGAGACCTACACACTATACAAAAACACTGCCCCGGCCTACTACTGGGTCCTGGTTAAGATGGTGAGTGTGACCACAAGATACCATTGAGTGATCATGTGGCCAGAGTTGGCTGTCATGACCTGCCTTCTATCAGACCCACCAAGTCATAAAGTCAGGCAGGTCCAAAACAAAAAGGGGAGCAAGAAAATTGGGCACAAGCAGGGCCAGAGGGCAAAGTCAGCTGCATGAGTAGGTGGCCCAGACCCCCATGTCACCCACCATTGCTTGGCCAGTACCTTTCCCTCAGCTCACACCTACAGCCGTATGGGGGAACTCTTATGACCAGCTGATGGAGGAGGAAAAAGTTCAAGCTTGATTCGTGAATGGATTGGCTCAATATGAGGGTTTGAGCTGAACATGGACTGTTGTACTACAGCCCCACTTGGGAGTAACCCTGAGATCCTCCCGATTGGCAGAGCTCCAGGTCATGCACCTAGTCATCCCCTTTTGTAGAAAGAAAAGGGGTCCAATAGAAGAATATATATGGGCCCATGGGCAATGGTGAATGGCTTGGCTGGTTGGTCAGGGGCCTATGAGGAGATTGGAACATCAGGGTCAAGGAGGTTTGGAGAAGAGGCACATAGATGGATCTTGAGGACCAGACACAAAGTGAGGTCTTTATAGCACACGTATCATATGTTAACGCCCCCCAGAGAGCATCTGCCATGGAAGAGACTAAACCAAGTAAACAGCGTGATTCAGCCAGCAGTCATCGGCCAGCCACTGTGAAAGACCCCCCCAGCGCTGGCACAATGGCAGTAGGCGAGAGGCTAGTAACAGGTCCACCGGCATGGACACCCACTCACTAAGGCTGACCTAGCTACTGCCACTGCTGAGTGTTCACCCTACAGCGACACTGAATCTGCCACATGGCACCATTCCTCAGGGAGACCAGCCAGCCACTTGGTAACAAGTTGACCACGTCAGACCCTTTCCACTCTGGAAAGGGAGCAATTTATCTTGACTGAAATCAATGCAGTACATATTATGCGTATCGTTAGCCTCTCCTGCCTGCATGGCCTCAGCCAGCACCAGCATCTGAAGGCTCACACAGTGTTTGACCCACCGACATGGTATATCACATACCATCCCCTCAGGCCAAGTGATCCACTTTTTAGCAAAGGCGGGCGCAGTAATGGGCAGATGACCGTGGGATCCACTAATCCTAATGTCTACCTCCCCATCCTGAGGCCGCCGACCTGACAGAGCAATAGAAGGAACGGCCTTTGGAAGGAACAGCTAACATTCCAGCTCGGAGACGCATCAACTCAACCAGAGTGCCCAAAGAGGAAGATATTTTCATATGATTAATGGATAAAGGGTGAGTATCCAAATTATTTTTACCTTTTTATTTCAAAATAATTTCATTTATTTATTTTTTTGTTAAAAATATTTATTTATTTTATTTTATTTATTTGACTGCACCAGGTCTTAGTTGTGGCATGTGGGATCTGTAGTTGAGGCAAACTCATAGTTGCGGTGTATGAGATCTAGTTCCCTGACCAGGGATCGAACCCAGGTCCCCTGCATTGGGAGCGTGAAGTTTTAGTCACTGGACCACCAGGGAAGTCCCTCGAAATAATTTTAGACTTACAGAAAAGCTGCAAAAATAGTACAGAAAGTTTCTGTATACCCTTCACTTAGTTTTCACTAATGTTTACATTATACATAACCACAGTACAATTATCAAAACTAATTAGTAAAATACTAATTGATACAATTAGAGAATTGGTACATTACTAAACTGCAAATTTGATTTCACCCGTTCTTCCACTAATGTCCTCTGGTTTTCTGGGGTGTTAGTTGTCTTGTCTCCTTCATCTCCTACAATCTGTGACAGTTCCTCAGTCTCTCCTTGTCTTTCTGACCTTGACGTTTTGAGGAGTATGGATCAGTTACCGTGTTGAACGTTCCTCAGTGTGGGTTGTCTGATGTTTTCTCACGAGTAGATGGAGGCCATGCATTTTTGGCAAGAATACTACAGAAGTGTTGTTCCCTTCTCAATATATCATATCAGCAGTGTAAGGAGTCAGTATGTCTTATTACTGATGGCAATAGCCTGGATCATTTAGTTTAGTTCATGTCTGTGGTGTTTCTGCGCTGTGAAGTTACTCTTTTTCTCTTTGTAGTTAATGAATATACCAGGGTAGAAAGTTTAAGGCTGCAAATATCCTGTTTCACCTCACTTTCACTCATGATTTGTAGCATCCATTGGTGGACCTTGCCTGCCTTCATTGTTGTCATGGCGTTCTAACAGCGATTTTCTATGTCTCTTATTTCTTCGATATTATTTAGTTAGAATTATTCTCTAAGGAAGAGCCATCCCTTCTGCTTCATTTATTTATTTACTGAATCATTTGTACATTACCGATATAGACTCATGGATTTTTTTTTTATTCCATAGGTTATAATCTAATACAATCATTATTTATTTTGTTGTTCAGATTATCCCAGCTTTGGTCACTGGGGGCCTCTGTCATATAGACTTGTCTGCCCTTTAGACTGGCCCTTACCTTTTTATGAGCACTGTCTTACATTGTAGTACCATAAGATGCTCCAGGCTCATCTTGTCTTTTCCCTCCCCAGATCAGTAATCAACTGCTTTTCCAAGGAGCTCTGTTCCTTTTAGTCAGGAATAGTTTTTAGAAACCAAGATTTGGATGCTAGATGTGCTCTTAAAACCCAAAAGGAGGAGTCAAGACGGTGGTGTGGGAAGACGTGGAGTTAGCGTCTCCCCACAACTAGGGCACCTGCCAGCTGCTGGTGGGGACTCTAACCCCCAAGGAGACAGGAGGAACCCCAGAGTGAACCTGTAGGACGTAGGGGGACCGAGGGGGGAGGAGAACTGGAAGTCAGACCAGATCGGCACCCCTGAGGCCAGGGAGATCAGGAGAGGCAGGTGGTAGGGACTCTCCGGGAGACACGGGAGAGGAGTGGAGGGCGATTGCCCTGCTCACTGGGGCCCGGGGAGCCTGCTGAGCTCCCAAGCCGGTCCCCTGCAATCCAAAGCCCCCTCCAGGCCATGTGGGTCCTGGGGGCTTAGAAGGGAGGCCAGGGAGATCAGGAAAGACAGGCGGGAGAGGAGTGGAGGGCAATTGCCCCGCCCACTGGGGCATGGGGAGCCTGCTGAGCTCCCAGGCCGATCCCCTGCCCTCCAAGGCCCATCCAGGCTGCGTGGGTCCTTGGGAGCATAGGAGGGAGGCCGGGGGGATCAGGAGAGGCAGACAGGAGGGGCCCTCTGGGAGGAGCAGGAGAGGAGTGGAGGATGATTGCCCTGCCCACTCGAGCCCAGGAAGCCTGCTGGGCTCCCTGGTGAGGTGCCCTGCCCTCTGAGACCAGGGGTGGGGGGCACGCCTGGGCCCCTTCTGTTCCTGGAGCCTAAGCCCCACCGCCCACAGCCCCCAGGGTTTTCCAGCCCTGTAGGTCCTGAGCATTGGCCCCGCCCACCACCCAAACCTCGCCCTTTCTTAGGCCCCACTCTCCACAGCCAAGGCCTTTCCCCCCTCCTTTTTTTTTTTTTTTCTTTTCCCTCCTCCTCTTTTTTACTATTATGATACTGACATACCTTGTGGTTGTTGATTCATCTGTATTTTTACTTTTACATTCTTTCTAACATATCTGTTAGTTTCCTAGTCTAATTTTATTTTTTACTTTGTTATTCTTCTCTCTTTTTTTCTTGGGGGGGCACCCCACGTGGCTTGTGGGATCTTGATTTGCCAACACGGAGTCGGGGGGGAAGCTCCTGTGGTGGGAGCTCCGAGTCCAAACCATTGCAAAACAGAGAACCTCAGACTCCTGTGAATATTCATTGGAGTGAGGTCTCACAGAGTTCCTCATCTCAGCACCAAGACCCAGCTCTACCCAATAGCCTACAAACTCCAGTGTTGGAAGCCACAGGCCAAACAACCCATAAAACAGAAACACAATCCCCCTCATAAAAAAAAAAAAAAAAATGAGACTGCAAAAAAATATGTCATAGATGAAGGAGCAAGGTAAAAACCTAGAAGGCCAAATAAATGAAGAGGAAATAGGCAATCTACCTGAAAAAGAATTCAGAGTAATGATAGTAAAGATGATCCAGAATCTCGGAAATAGAATGGAAGCACGAATTGAGAAAATATAAGAAATGTTTAACAAAGTTCTAGAAGAACTAAAGAACAGACAAACAGAGATGAACAACACAATAACTGAAATGAAAACTACACTGGGAGGAATCAATAACAGAATAATGAAGGCAGAAGAATGAATAAGTGAGATGGAAGACGAAATGGTGGAAATAACTGCCGAGGAGCAGAATAAAGAAAAAAGAATGGAAGACAATCTCAGAGGCCTCTGGGACAACACTAAACGCACCAACATTCGAATTATAGGGGTCCCAGAAGAAGAAGAGAAAAAGAAAGGGTCTGAGAAAATATTTGAAGAGATTATAGTGGAAAACTTCCCTAACATGGGAAAGGAAATAGTCACCCAAGTACAGGAAGCACAGAGAGTCCCACACAGGATAAACCCTAGGAAAAACACACCAAGACATATATATATCAAACTAACAAAAATTAAATACAAAGAAAAAATATTAAAAGCAGCAAGGGAAAAACAAAAAATAACATACAAAGGAATCCCCATAAGGTTATCAGCTGATGTTTCAGTGGAAGCCCTGCAGGCCAGAAGGGAGTGGCAGGATATACTTAAAGTGCTGAAAGAGAAAAACCTACTACCAAGATTGCTCTACCCAGCAAGGATCTCATTCAGATTCAATAGAGAAGTCAAAAGCTTTTCAGACAAACAAAAGCTAAGGGAATTCAGCACCACCAAACCAGCTTTACAGCAAATGCTAAAGAAACTTCTCTAGGCGGGAAACACAAGAGAAGAAAAAGACGCACAAAAACAAACCCAAAACAATTAAGAAAATGGTAATAGGAACATACATATCGATAATAACCTTGAATGTAAATGGATTAAATGCCCCAACCAAAACACACAGACTGGCTGAATACATACAAAAACAAGACTCATATATATGCTGTCTACAAGAGACCCACTTCAGACCTAGGGACACATACAGACTGAAAGTGAAGGGATGGAAAAAGATAATGCATGCAAATGGAAATCAAAAGAAAGCTGGAGTAGCAATACTCGTCTCAGATAAAAGAGACGTTAAAATAAAGACTGTTGCAAGAGATAAGGAAGGACACTACATAATGATCAAAGGATCAATCCAAGAAGAAGAGGTAACAATTATGAATGTTTATGCACCCAACAGAGGAGCACCTCAATACATAAATGCTAACAACCATGAAAGGAGAAGTCGACAGCAACACAATAATAGTAGGGGACTTTAACACCCCACTTACACCAATAGACAGATCATCCAAACAGAAAATAAATAAGGAAACACAAGCTTTAAATGACACGATAGACCAAATAGATCTAATTGATATTTATGGAACATTCCACCCAAAAGTGGCAGAATACACTTTCTTCTCAAGTGCACATGGAACATTCTCCAGGATAGATCACATCTTGGGTCACAAATCAAGCCTCGGAAAATTTAAGAAAATTGAAATTGTATCAAGCATCTTTTCTGACCACTACACTATGAAATTGGAAATCAGTTACAGGAAAAAAACCTGTAAAAAACACACATACGTGGAGGCTAAACAGTGCACTACTAAATAACCAAGAAATCACTGAGGAAATCAAAGAAGAAAAAAAATACATAGAAACAAATGACAATGAAAACACAATGACCCAAAACCTTTGGGACGCAGCAAAAGCAGTTCTAAGAGGGAAGTTTATAGCAATTCAATCTCACCTCAAGAAACAAAAAAAAACCTCAAATAAACAATCTAACCCTACACTTAAAACAACTAGAGAAAGAAGAACAAAGAAAACCCGAAGTCAGTAAAAGGAAAGAAATCATAAAGATCAGAGCAGAAATAAATGAAATAGAAACAAAGAAATCAATAGCAAAGATCAATAAACTAAAAGCTGGTTCTTTGAGAAGATAAGCAAAATTGATAAACCCTTAGCCAGACTCATCAAGAAAAAAAGGGAGAGGACGCAAATCAATAAAATTAGAAATGAAAAAGTAGAAATCACAACCAACACTGCAGAAATACAAAGGATTATAAGAGACTACTACGAACAACTATATGCCAATAAAATGGACAACCACAAAGAAATGGACAAATTCTTGTAAAGGTACAATTTTCCAGGACTGAACCAGGAAGAATTAGAAAATATAAACAGACCTATCACAAGTAATGAAATTGAAACCATAATTAAACATTTTCCAACAAACAAAAGTCCAGGACCAGATGGCTTCACAGGCGAATTCTATCAAACATTTAGACAAGTGCTAACACCAATCCTTCTCAAACTCTTCCAAAATATTGCTGAGGGAGAAATACTCCCATACTCAGTCTACAAAGCCACCATCACCCTGACACCTAAACCAGAAAAAGATATCACAAAAAAAGAAAATTATAGACCAATATCACTGATGAACAGAGATGCAAAATCCTGAACGAAATACTAGCAACAGAATCCAACAGCACATTAAAAGGATCATACACCGTGATCAAGTGGTATTTATCCCAGGGATGCAAGAATTCTTCAGTATATGCAAATCAATCAATGTGGTACACCACATTAACAAATTAAGGATAAAAACCATATGATCATCTCAATAGATGCAGAAAAAGCTTTGGACAAAATTCAACACCCATTTATGATAAAACCTCTCCAGAAAATGGGCATAGTGGGAACCTACCTCAACATAATAAAAGCCATATATGACAAACCCACAGCAAGCATCATACTCAATGGTGAAAAACGGAAAGCATTTCCACTAGGATCAGGAACAAGGCAAGGATGTCCACTCTTGCCACTCTTATTCAACATAGTTTTGGAAGTCCTAGCCACAGCAGTCAGAGAAAAAGAAATAAAAGGAATACAAATTGGAAAAGAAGAAGTAAAACTGTCACTCTTTGCCGATGACATGATACTATACATAGAAAATCCTAAAGTTGCAACCAGAAAACTAGAATTAATCAATGAATTTGGTAAGGTTGCAGTATACAAAATTAATGCACAGAAATCTCTGGCATTCCTATACACCAACAACGAAAATCATACAGAGAAATTAAGGAAACACTCCCATTTACCATTGCAACAAAAAGAATAAAATACCTAGGAGTAAACCTGCCTAAGGAGGTGAAAGACTTGTATTCAGAAAACTATAAAACACTGAGGAAAGAAATCAAAGATGACATAAACAGATGGAGAAATATACCATGTTCTTGGACTGGAAGAATCAATATTGTGAAAATGACTATACTGCCCAAAGCAATCTACAGATTCAGTGCAATCCCTGTCAAACTACCGATGGCATTCTTCACAGAATTAGAACAAAAAACTTACAATTCATATGGAAACACAAAGACCCGAATAGCCAAAGCAATCTTGAGAACGAAAAATGGAGTTGGAGGAATCAGGCTCCCTGACTTCAAACTATACCACAAAGCTATAGTAATCAAGACAGTATGGTACTGGCACAAAAACAGAAATATAGAACAATGGAACAGGATAAAATGCCCAGAGATAAACCCATGCACATATGGGCACCTAATTTATGACAAAGGAGGCAAGAACATACAATGGAGAAAAGACAGCCTCTTCAATAAGTGGTGCTGGGAAAACTGGACAGCTACATGTAAAAGAATGAAACTAGAATACTCCCTAACACCATACACAAAAATAAACTCCAAGTGGATTAAAGACCTAAATGTATGACCAGACACTATAAAACTTTTAGGGAAAAACACTCTTTGACATAAACCACAGCAAGATCTTTTTTGACCCACCTCCTAGAGTAACAGAAATAAAAACAAAAATAAAGAAATGGGACTTAATTAAGCTTTTGCACAGCAAAGGTAACTATAAACAAGACAAAAAGACAACCCTCAGAATGGGAGAAAATATTTGCAAACGAAACAACAAAGGATTAATCTCCAAAGTATACAAACAGCTCATGGAGCTCAATATCATAAAAACAAACAAACCAGTTAAAAAATGGGCAGAAGACCTAAATAGACATTTCACCAAAGAAGACATACAGTTGGCCAAGAGGCACATGAAAAGATGCTCAACGTCACTAATTATTAGAGAAATACAAATCAGAACTACAATGAGGTATAACCTCACACTGGTCATAATGGCCATTATCAAAAAAGCTAGAAACAATAAATGCTGGAAAGGGTGTGGTGAAAAGGGAACCCTCCTACACTGTTGGTAGGAATGTAAATTGATACAACCACTATGGAAAACAGTATGGAGGTTCCTTAAAAAACTAAAACTAGAACTACAATATGACCCAGCAATCCCACTACTGGGCATATACCCTGAGAAAACCATAATTTAAAAAGAGACATGCACCACAATGTTCATTGCCGCACTATTTACATTAGCCAGGACATGGAACCAACCTAAATGTCCATCGACAGATGAATGGATAAATAAGATGTGGCACATATATGCAATGGAATATTACTCAGCCATAAAAAGAAATGAAACTGAGTTATTTGTAGTAAGGTGAATGGACCTAGAGTCTGTCATACCGAATGAAGTAAGTCAGAAAGAGAAAAACAAATACCGTATGCTAACGCATATATATGGAATCTAAAAACAAAGAAAAAAAAATCGTACTGATGAACCTAGTTGCAGGGCAGGAATAAAGAGGTAGACATAGAGAATGGACTTGATGACATGGGGTGGGAGGGCGAAGCTGGGGCGAAGTGAGAGTAGCATCGACACATATACACTACCGAATGTAAAATAGTTGGCTGGTGAGAAGCAGCAGCATAGCACAGGGAGATCGGCTCAGTGCTTTGCGGTGACCAAGAGGGGTGGGATAGGGAGGATAGGAGGGAGGCTCAAGAGAGAGGGGATATGAGGACATGTATATGCATATGACTGATTCGCTTTGTTGTGCAACAGAAACTAACACGGTTTTGTGAAGCAATTATACTCCAATAAAGATCTATTAAAAAATAACTCAACAGTAAGAAAACAAACAACCTGATTTAAAAACGGGCAAAAGGTCTGGGCTTCCCTGGTGGCGCAGTGGTTGAGAATCCGCCTGCCGATGCAGGGGACACGGGTTCGTGCCCAGGTCTGGGAAGATCCCACATGCCACAGAGCGGCTAGGCCCATGAGCCATGGCCGCTGAGCCTGCGGGTCCGGAGCCTGTGCTCCACAACGGGAGAGGCCACAACAGTGAGAGGCCCACATACCACAAAATAAATAAATAAATAAATAAAAATAAAAACGGGCAAAATGTCTGAACAGGCATTTCTCCAAAGAAGATATACTGATAGCAAATAAGCATATGAAAAGGTGCTCAATATCATATGTCATCACAGAATTGCAAATTAAAACAAAACAAGATGACACTACACATCTATTAGGATGACTAAAATTTTAAAAACTGACATCGAGTACTGATGAAGGCACAGAGCAACAGGAATTCTCATTCATTGCTGGTGAGAATACAAAATGGTACAGTCACGTTGGAAGACAGTTTGGCAGTTTCTTACAAAGCTAAACATAATCCTACCATGTGATCCAGCAATCGTCTTTCTAGGTACTTACCCAATTGAGTGGAAAGCTTCTGTCCATACAAAAGCCTGCGTACAAATATTTATAGCAGCTTTCATAATCTCCAAAAACTAAAATGTCAACAACCAAACAACCAAAATGTCCATCCAAAGGTGAATGGGTAAAGCAACGGCAGTCCATTCATACAATGGAATATTTGTCAGCTAAAAGTAGAAATAAGCTGTCAAGTCACAAAAAGACATGGAGGAACCTTAAATATACATTGCTAAGTGAAAGAAGTCATTCTGAAAAAACTACACCCTGATTCCAACCATGTCACATTCTGAAAAGACAAAACTAGGGAGGCAGTAAAAAGACCAGTGGTTGCCAGGGATTTGAGACCAGGGGGCTGGTGATGAATAAATGAAGTACAAGGGATTTTTAGGGTGGTAAAGCTATTCTGTATGATACTGTAGTGGTGGATACACGACATTATGCATTTTTCACAACCTATAGAACTTTACAACACCAAAAGTGAACCTTAGTGCAGGCAAATTTCTTTCTTTCTTTCTTTAAATATTTATTTATTTTGGCTGTGCCAGGTCTTAGTTGCAGCAGGCAGGATCTTCGTTGTGGCATGCGGGATCTTTAGTTGCGGCATGCAGGCTTGTTAGTTGCGGCATGCGAACTCTTAGTTGTGGCATGCATGTGGGATCTAGTTCCCCCACCAGGGATCAAACCTGGGCCCCCTGCATTGGGAACACAGAGTCTTACCCACTGGACCACCAGGGAAGTCCCCAGGCAAATTTCTAAAAAAATCATTTAGGAGATTGGCGGATCCCAGGAAAGAATGCAGACTGTGACAAGACAGTCTAACTCTATCTTTCTAAATGTATGAAATGACCTCACTGAAGAGGGTGGGGGAAACAGGTGCTGACCTAAATGAATGGAGTTTATTAGACTAAAGGCAAAAGGAATGGCTCATAAGCACTGTACTCTAATCAGTTAAGTTGTTTCCCACAGGGGTACGAGTTAACACTTCTGATACAGCTTTACGTGTAACTGGATTGATTGAATAAAGTAGTAAATGGGGAAAAGAGACAAGTCTCCCATTCAGAAGAATTCCAAATAAATTATGCAGCTACACCACCCTCAAGGGAGGAAGCATAACTTCCCACTCCCTAAATGTGGGCTTTTCCAGGTGACTTCCTTCCAAAGTACAGTACGGAAAGGGGGAAAGAAAAAGGGTCACATTATAGTGGAGAGACCTGGCAAATGCTACTTCAGCCAGATGATCAAAGTCAACATCAACAGTCAAAAACCACATTGATGGTATGTACCTATACCGAGTTGAATAGCATCCTCCCAAAATTCATGTCCTTCTCAGGACCTCAGAATGGACTTTATTTGAAAATTGGGTCTTTGCAGATGTAATTAGTTAAGACAGGGTCCTGCTAGAGTAGGGCTGGCCATTAGTCCAATGTGACTGGTGTCCGTATAAGAAGAGGCGAAGAGACACAGACACGTGAGGAGAGAAATGTCACGTGACCATGCAGGCAGCAGTTGAGGTGCTGCAGCTCAAGTGAGTCAAGGAAGCTGGGAAGAAGCAAGGAAGGATTCCCCACTATGGGTTTCAGATGCTGCATGTCCTTGCCAACGCCTTGATTTCAGACTTCTAGCCTCCAGAACTGTGAAAAAACAAATTTATGTTGTTTTAAGTCACTTGGTTTGTTATGCTTCATTACAACAGCCCTAGGAAACTAATATAATAGCCTTGATATGGTATGATAAAAATGGTCCTTTTTACCTCTGATGTCTTCCTCCCCAAAGCCCATAACCTCAGTCTAACCATGACAGAAACACCAGACATGTACCAATAGAGGAGCATCCTACAAAATGCCTGACTTGTACTCCTCAAAACTGTCAAAGTCATCGAAAACAAGGGAAGTCTGAAAAAACCACAGCCAAGGAGAGCCCACCTTAGTCCATTCAGGCTGCTGAATGGACTTCAGCAACCCATGAACAATATTTATTGGCTTAAATAATATTTATTTCTCACAGTTCTGGAAGCCAGGACGTCCAAGATCAAGGCTTCGGCAGATCTGGTGTCTGATAAGAACTGCTTCCTGGTTCCTAGACAGCTGTCTTCTTGCTAAGTCCTCACATGGTGGAAGGGGCAAGAGAGATTTCTGGGGTCCGTTTTATAACACTAATCACATTCATGAGGGATCTGGCCTCCTGACCTGATCACCTCCCAAAGGCCCTACCTCCAAATACCATCACATTGGGGATTAGGTTTCAACATATGAATTTTATGGGGACACAAACATTCAGTCTGTAGCAGAGCCTAAGGGGACATGAAGATTAAATGTAATGTAGCATCCTGGATGGAATCCGGGAACAGAAAAGGACATTCAGTAAAATTAAGGAAATCTAAGAAAACTACAGACCTTAGTTAGTAATATACTAATGTTGGCTCATTAATTATAACAAATGAACCATACTAATTAATATAAGATGTTAATTAATAATAGATGGAGGGACTTCCCTGGAGGTGCAGTGGTTAAGACTTTGCCTTCCAGTGCAGGGGGTGTGGGTTTAATCCCTGGTCAGGGAGCTAAGATCCCTCATGCCTCACGGCCAAAAAACCACAACATAACAGAAGCAATATTGTAACAAATTCAATAAAGACTTTAAAAATGGTCCATATCAAAAAAATCTTTAAAAAAATAGGGACTTCCCTGGTGGTGAAGTGGTTAAGAATCTGCCTGCCAATTTGGGGGACACGGATTCAATCCCTGGTCCAGGAAGATCCCACATGCTGTGGAGCAGCTAAGCCCGTGCGCCACAACTGCTGAGCCTGTGAGCCACAACTACTGAGCCCATGCACCTAGAGCCAATGCTCCACAACAAGAGAAGCCACCGCAATGAGAAGCCCACACAACGCAACAAGGAGTAGCTCCTGCTTGCCACAACTAGAGAAAGCCCGTGCAGCAATGAAGACCCAATGCAGCCAAAAAAAAAAAAAGTAGATGGAAACTGTGCACTCTTGTGGGGGCATATTTGGAACTCTGCTATCTGCTCAGTATTTGGTAAATATAAAACTTTTCTGAAAAAATTAGGTCTATTAATAAAAATATAAATAAAAAAGGGGATTAATGAGGGGGGATTGGATCTTAGTAGATAACTAAACATACCAAAAGACACAATAATGAAAAGTGTGGTATTGTTGCATGAATAGACAGAAAGACTAATGGAACAGAATAGAAAGTTCAGAAATATAACCAAATACACACAAATATTTTATGTATGATGAAAGTGGCACCTTAAGTCTGTGTAGTAAAAATGGACTTATTAACACATGTTATCAGGGAGAAAAATAAAATTGGATCCGTATCCAAGGTAAATACCAAAGAGATAAAATATTTAAATGTAAATAAATGAAATCATAAAAGTATTAGAAGAAAACGGCATTTTTGGAATTAATGTGTTGATCCAGTAGATTGCTAATCACAGGTATAAAATTTCTGTTATGTGAAATGAATAAATTCTAGAACTCTACTGTACAGCACTGTGCTTGTATATAAGTACACAGTGCACTTAAAAATCTGTTACGTGGGTAGATCTCATTTTAAGTGTTCTTACACTTAAAACAATTTTTTTAATAAAAAATTTTTAAAGATCTAGTAGACAAGTAAAATGATGAAAGACCCCCTTTTTTTTTTTTCATTTTAACATCTTTATTGGAGTATAATTGCTTTACAATGGTATGTTAGTTTCAGCTTCACAACAAAATGAATCAGTTATATATATACATATGTTCCCATATCTCTTCCCACTTGCGTCTCCCTCCCTCCCACCCTCCCTATCCCACCCCTCCAGGCTGTCACAAAGCACCGAGCTGATCTCCCTGTGCTATGCGGCTGCTTCCCACTAGCTATCTACCTTACGTTTGGTAGTGTATATATGTCCATGCCTCTCTCTCGCTTTGTCAGCGTTTACCCTTCCCCCTCCCCAAATCCTCAAGTCCATTCTCTAGTAAGTCTGTGTCTTTATTCCTGTTTCACCCCTAGGTTTTTCACGACATTTTTTTTTTCTTAAATTCCATATATATGTGTTTGTTTTTTTTTTTAACTAAACAACAAGTATTGCTGAGGCTTCATTGCCACGTTCCTTAGAACCAGAAATGTTTGGTTGACAGTTCTCTGATTTGTGTTAATACACTTTTATTTCAAAAAGTACTTTTGTTCCTCCATTTACTACCCCACTGTATCAGTTAGCTATTGCTGTAGTTTAACAAGCACCTAAAACTCCATGGCATAAAACAATAAACATTTATTCTTTTATTTGATCTCTTTTTTTAAAAATTGAAGTATAGTTGATTTACAATGTTGCATTAATTACTGCTATACAGCAAAGTGATTCAGTTATACATATATATACATTCTATTTTTAAACTCTTTTGGCTGCATTGGGTCTTCGTTGCTGGGTGTGGGCTTTCTCTAGTTGCGGTGAGCGGGGGCTACTCTTTGTTGTGGTGCGCAGGCTTCTCATTGCGGTCGGTGGCTTGTCTTGTTGCGGAGCATGGGCTCTAGGCACGTGGGCTCAGTAGTTGTGGCTCACGGGCTCAGTAGTTGTGGCACACGGGCTTAGTTGCTCCATGGCATGTGGGATCTTCCCGAACCAGGGCTCGAACCTGTGTCCCCTGCATTGGCAGGTGGATTCTTAACCACTGTACCACCAGGGAAGCCCTCCATTTTTAAAACATTCATTTCCATTATGGTTTATCACAGGATATTGAATATAGTTCTCTGTGCTATGCAGTAGGACCTTGTTATTTATCCATTCTATATATAAAAGTTCACATCTGCTAACCCCAACCTCCCACTCCATCCTTCCCCCAACCCCCTTTTCCCTTGGCAACCACCAGTCTGTTCTCTATGTTTGTGATTCTGTTTCATAGATAGGTTCATTTGTGTCATATTTTAGATTCCACATATAAGTGACATCATATGGTATTTGTCTTTCTCTTTCTGACTTACTTCAGTTAGTATAATAGTCTCTAGGTGGGTCCATCCATGTTACTGCAAATAGAATTATTTCATTCTTTTTTATGGCTGAGTAGTATTCCATTCTAAATATGTACCACATCTTTTTTTTCTTTAGATTTTTTTATTTTTATTTTTATTTTTGGCTGTGTTGGGTCTTCGTTGCCGTGTGTGGCCTTCTCTAGTTGCGGCGAGCGGGGCTACTCTTTGTTGAGGTGCACAGGCTTCTCACTGCAGTGGCTTCTCTTGTTATGGAGCACGGGCTCTAGGTGTGTGGGCTTCACTAGTTGTGGCAAGCGAGCTCTAGAGCACAGGCTCAGTAGTTGTGGTGCACGGGCTTAGTTGCTCTACGGTGTGTGGGATCTTCCCGGACCAGGGCTCGAACCCGTGTCCCCTGCAATGGCAGGCGGATTCTTCACCACTGAGCCACCAGGGAGAGTCCCCCACATCTTCTTTATCCATCCATCTGTCAATGGACATTTAGGTTGTTTCCATGTCTTGGCTATTGTGAATAGCGCTGCTATGAACATAGTGGTGTGTGCATCTTTTTGAATTATAGTTTTGTCTGGATATATGCCCAGGAGTGGGATTGCTGGATCATATGGCAACTCTATTTTTAGTTTTCTGAGGAATGTCCATACTGTTTTCCACAGTGGCTGCACCAATTTACATTCCCACCAACAGTGTAGGAGGGTTCCCTTTTCTCTACATCCTCTCCAGCATTTATTGTTTGTAGATTTTTTAATGATGGCCATGCTGACTGGTGTGAGGTGATACCTCATTGTAGTTTTAATTTGCATTTCCCTGATAATTAGTGATGTTGAGCATCTTTTCATGTGCTTTTTGGCCATCTGTATGTCTTCTTTGGAGAAATGTCTATTTAGATCTGCCCATTCTCTGATTGGGTTGTTTGTTTTTTTGATATAGAGCTGCATGAGCTGTTTGTATATTTTGGAAAGTAATCCCACGGATAAAGAAGATGTGGTACATGTATACAATGGAATATTACTCAGCCGTAAAAAGGAACGAAATTGGGTCATTTGTAGAGATGTGGATGGGCCTAGAGACTGTCATACAGAGTGAAGTAAGTCAGAAAGAGAAAAACAGATATCGTATATTAACGCATATATGTGGAATCTAGAAAAATGGTATAGATGAACCAGTTTCCAAGGCAGAAATAGAGACACAGATGTAGCGAACAAACATATGGACACCAAGGGGGGAAAGAAGGGGCGGGGTGGTGGTGGTGGGATGAACTGGGAGACTGGGATTGACATATATACACTAATATGTATAAAATAGATAACTAATAAGAACCTGCTGTATAAAAAAAAATTAAAAAGAATTATAATAATTTAAAAAAAGAAAAAAAGAAAGTAGTCCCTTGTCATGTCTGTCTTTTCCTTTGCAAATATTTTCTCCCATTCTGTAGGTTGTCTTTTTGTTTTGTTTAAGGTTTCCTTTGTTTTGCAAAAGCTTGTAAGTTTGATTAGGTCCCATTTGTTTATTTTTGTTTTTATTTCTATTGCCTTGGGAGACTGACCTAAGAAAACATTGATATTATTCATGTCATTTATTCTTTTTTTTGTTTGTCTTGTTTTGTTTTTTTCTTTGGCCGCATGCGGAATTCCCCCAACCAGGGATCAAACCTGGAAGCATGGAGTCTTAACCCCCGGAAAACCAGCGAAGTCCAGTAAACATTTATTCTTGTTCATGAGTCTATAGGTCAGCTGGGTGATTCTTCTGGTCGTGGCTGGTCTCACTTGTGCATTTTTGGTTAATTTGGGGGGTTGGGTAGGCAGCTCTGCTGATCTCAACTGGAATTTCTCATATATCTGGGCGTCAGCTGGCTGTAGGCTGGTCTAGAAGGGACTCAGAAGGACAACTTGCTCTCTTCCACGTGGTTTCTCGTGTTCCAACAGCATTCTAAGAGAAAGCAGGAATCTGTGAGGGCCAATATATCATGATTTTCATAGCTTTGTAGCCAAGCAAGTCACAAAGCCAGCCTCAATTCAAGAGGCAGGGAAATAGACTGCACCTCCTGATAAGAAGACCTGCAAAGTCAAGTGGTAATTGAGGCCACTCCTTTTCCATAATGACCTCTAAATCCCACTGAGATATCAACTACTTCTGATACAGAAATAAACTTCCTTCAAGCTATTTAGCAAAATGTGACCCATGGCTGGACACAAAGAAATGATAGCTTGTGTATGAAGAACACCTCAGTGTTCTTCAGGATTGCTTTCCTGGAAAAACAAAATACAAAACCAATTTCCCATGGCATAAAAAAAGCAGTGTAGAGCCTTATGCAGTAAAGGGTTAACTTAGCAAGTGTGGGTTGTCTAAACCTTGTACCTTCCAAAGGAAGGCTTGACTGTTGCCCAGCCCTTGTGAGGTAACTTCTAACCTCTAAGCTGGTAGAATATCCTGTCTGATAAGAGTGTTTTTCTTTACCTGGAGACCTTGAACCAGCCAGATGCTTTACGCTGGGGCCCTCGGTCCACATGGTATCAGCTCGACCTGGGGAGGGGCTGGAGACTAAGGTCAGCCGTGTGGGCAGTCAGACATGCCCATAGCACCAATCTGCAATAAAGACCCTGGACACCAAGGCTTGCCTGAGCTTCTGGTGAGCAATACTCCATGTGTGATGTCACATACCATTGCTGGGAGAATCAAGCGATGTATGCATGACACCACTGAGGGAGGACAGATGGAATCTTGTGCCTGGTATCTCGAGGACCTTGGCCTTTGTGCATTTTTCCATTGCTGATTTTAATCTGTGTCCTTTCACTGCAGCAAACTGTAACCATGAGTGAAGCAGCTTGCTGAGTTCTGAGTCCTTCTAAGGAAAAACTGAACCTGAGCATGGTCTGTGGGACCCCCTAAAACAGTCATATTATCATTTTGAAGCCATAGACAGGTTATCTTTTTCAGAATTAAAACTTGTTGGCTTCTCCAGGCTTTTGTTTTTCCGTTTGTAAACAGGTATTTGGACCAATAGCCTCCTGATCTATTCTATGTATGGATCTACTCATAAAATAGGGGAAGCTTTGATGCAGTTGCTTTATTTTGTAATAATACTTTGTCCAATAATACTCAAACCCACATCTTTCTGACTTGTATGAAATTATCTCTAAATTCTCTATAAAAAACAATGCACCCAGTAATAAACCTGATTCCAAATGACTATGATTTTTTTTTCCCCAAGGTGGGATAAACAGGATATTCTTTAGGTGTCTCTCCACAAGGAGGAGATATAGCAAGGAACTAGCTGGAGTTCTTTGCAGTCCCAAGACCCGACTAGCAGGAAAGAAGAACTGAAGGAGCAGCTACCTACCTTGGTGTTATGCGGGGCCACCACCGTTCCCCTGAGGTGGGCAGCCCTGAAAAGTTGGACGATGCTGGAAGCTACCCACTCCAGCAGGATGCAGGATGCGTAGGCAAGCACTTGGTACGCTCAGGTGGACAGGACTACAGAACTGCATGATACTGATAGTAGCTGGGTTTCAAGCGTCGTTACTACTTGCCTCAGTCATTCATTCATTCCTCATCTATACCAAGCACAGTGCTGGAAAGGCCTCAGTAAATGAGACAGACAGTCCTTATATGCCCGGAGGATCCTTGATGAAGACTTCTACGCCATTAACCATGTAAGATCGCTTCATTCACTGAGGTGAAAGATGGCCTTGTCAAACACTCAGTTAAGATAACTAAATTTTTCAAGGTTCAGGTTGGTTCCGTTCTCCAGAGTTAATTTATGTTAAAAACAAAGGAAAGATAGCATGAGATATTCACTTTGCTCCAAATAAGGAGAATTTTTGCAGGCTCCCTACTTTGTAATTTTGTTTTGTTTTTTAAATATTTATTTTTTATTTCACGCCAGGTTTTAGTTGCAGCACATGGGATCTTTGTTGTGGCACATGGGGTCTTTTTTTTTTTTTTTTTTAGTTGCAGCATGTGGGCCCTTTAGTTGTAGCATGCGGGCTCTTAGTTGCGTCATGTGGGATCTAGTTCCCTGACCAGGGATCGAACCCGGGCCCCCTGTGTTGGGAGCACAGAGTCTTAACCACTAGGCCACCAGGGAAGTCTGTGTAATTTTGCCATGAAAAAAAAAATAGAGGCCACTTCTCAGAGCCCCAAATGAGGAGGGAAAGGCTGTGATTAGATATCATTCCTTTCCATCATCTCAGGTATATAAAAGAGGGAGGCAGGTCGACTGGCTGGGAGAAATTGGTGACCAGATGGAGTGGTATTGTCAGACACTGGAAATAATACAAGGAAAGGAACATCCACTGGTAGGTGTCTGATTGTGGAGTCTTGGAATCATGATTATAGGGATTATGGAGCCTAATACGTGATTATGGAGTCTTGGCTCAAACCTCACCTGCTGAGTAAAGTCTTCTCTAGCCATTCTACTCAAAAATGCACACACACCCCGACACTCCTGATACGACCCTCTTAGCAGTGAACTCCATCTGACATGCTCTATGTTTTACTTATTGTTTATTGCCTGTCTCCCTAAGTAGAATGTAAGCTCATAAGGGGAGAGAGCTATGGGTCGCTCACAGCTGTGCCCAAGCACAGTGCCTGCCACCAGCAGGTGCTTGACAAATGTTGATGGCAGGAATGCTGAATAAAGGAGTAGAAAATAATGATGCTTGGGGAAAAAACCTGAACCTCTCACTCAGAAAAAGAATTGTTCTAAAACCTGGCAAGGAGTAAGGAATTGCTGTTAGAATTTGGCCAAAAATTCTTCTTAAACCTTGACCTTCTCAGGTTCTGAGTCTAGATGAAGTAACAGAAAATTGATAATTAAAATTTAAGGTGATCAGGAGAATCCAGACTGTGTGGAAGTTCTTCAGAATAGACAATCCAGTGTTTTCAGCCTATAAATGGCAAAGAAAAAACAAAAAAAGATATGGAGGGGGGGACCTATGTATTAAAAGACATTAATCGTGGGATGTGGATTCATTTGGATCTTGAGTTTTTAAAATTTGAAGAAATGTTCATGGAAACAATTTGGAAATATGAACAACAACTGGACATTTGAATACTATTAAGGAAACTTCTAAAATATTTTAGGTGTGATAATGGCGCACAGTGACTGTGCTTTACAGTGTGATCCACAGGCCCCTGGGGTCTCCAAGACCCTTGCATGGGATCCAGGAGGTCAAGGCTCTTTTAATAACAACACTTCGGCATTATTTTCCTATTTCGTTGAGTTGACATTTGCACTGACGGTGCAAAAGCAGTTGGTGGGGGAGCTTGCTGGTGCCACAGCAGGATTCCAGACAGTGGCACCAAGCGGCACTGGAAGTCACTACCTATTTTTTTTCTTTTGGCAGCGCTGCGGCCTGCAAGATCTTAGCTCCCCAACCAGGGATGGAACCCATGTCCCCCTGCAGTGGAAGCATGGAGTGCTAACCACTGGACCATCAGGGAATTCCCTGGCAGTCACTGCTTTCTGCGCTCTCACGCAATTGCAGGAAAGAAGTGCCAGTTTCACTTAAGAATGACCTTAATGGAGCAGTAAAAACGATTAATTGTATTGTCTCAACCTTTGAGCGCATGTCTTTTTAATATTCTGTCTGATGAAACGGGAAGTACATACAAAGTACTTCTGCTGCACACACAGAAGCAAGACGTTGTCTCCAGGAAAACCACTTGTGCGGTTGAGTCGTGAGCTGAACTAGCTGCTTTTCTCATGAAACATTTTTACTTGAATGGCTGACAGTCAAACAAAGGCTGGGTGTTTGGCAGACATTTTCTCAAAAATGAATGAAGTGAGCTGTCATTTCCAGGAAAACAAGCGACTATATTTCTTGCCCAATGATAAAAGGAGCTTTCAAGTAAAAATTTGAATTTTGGCAAAAACCTGATTCTGCTTCCCAATACTTATTAAAGCTTTTCTGATGAGACCAGTGGTGATATTATTATGGTCATTTGATACTATTTGTAATAAAATGTATCAACATTTCAAAGATCTTTATGACTCAGTAAGCCAGTGTTTTTCAAAGACCAGGGCATGATGTTACAAAATCATGCCTGGATAAATGATCCATTCAAAGTACAAGACAGACCAATGGATTTTAATATAACAGAGTATACAAGTTCTTTGATAAAATCATATGATCTAGGGTCTATGACCCATGGGAATGTCATCTGAGCACGTAAACAAAAATAAAATTTTTTGTCAATATCTATGAGCTAACCACACTGTTATTTATGAGGTTTGGGATATTTGCTCCACTTTAAACAGTCACTATTATAACAGTTAAAATCTCTTTACATCCAATAACAGTGCCATACAAGCATGTACTTACTGTTGGTGCCAGTGCTTGTTGGAACGGAAGTGGATATTACAACATGCTTGGAAGATCAAACAACCACTAGGACATGCTGGCTAGTTGATTGAGAAGAGAGTGAAACCTTAGTGGAAGTTCAAAAAAATTTAAAGCAACATTTAAATTAAAATATGCAATATGTTTTTTTAAAAAACATCCTCTATACTTTTCCTTTATTCCTAAGAGGAAATTAATAGAAAATAATGTGGTTTTGAACTTTGCACGGTCTTCAGAAACAGTCCATGCACACAGTACTCTATGCTGTTATGCATAAGGCAGTAGGGAGTTTATTTTGTGTCAGTTTATTGGGGGAAGAGTGTATATTTCTTCTTTTTGTACATTTCAGTATTTAGTCTTTATGCATAATTTTTACAAAAATAGGATCACACTCTACATACTCTTGTGTGATCTACATTTTTTCATTTCTCAACTCATTAGACACCTCCCCCATGGAGTTAGTATACATTATCATTTTCAATGTCTCCCCAAATTCCATTTACATATCAACTTAATTACATCTATTGAAAGAGTTTTAGACTGTTTCCAGTGTTTTGCAGATATAAGCTGTCATGTGAGAACATTCATGTATATACATCATGTACAAGATTAAAATCTATGATAATTTAAAATTTTTAACTTTTGATACAATGAGGACTTCAGAAAGATTTTAGGTACTATAGTCCCACCAGAATTGTATAAAAAATTTTTCCAAGTTGTTCCAGTCCTGGGTCTCATTACCCTTTTAAACACTGGCCAAACTTATAGGTCAAAATGATATTACATATGTTATCATATAGCTTTTCTTTGATTTTGAGTAGAGAGAAAACATTTTTGATAAATTTATTCTGTGTATTTCATCTTTAATTGGTTCTTCATATACTGAGCTTATTTTTCTTAATGGGGTTGAATTAACATATAAGAGGAGTTCATAAATTAAGACTACCCTTTTTCTTCATTCATGTACCATGTATATTTGCCCAGCTTATTTTTCACTTCGTTTATAGCATTTTTTTCAAAATTTGTCTCTATAGTTGAATTTGTCAGTTATTTCCTTGATGATTTCTGCCTTTGGTGTCATAGCTTCTCACCCAAAGAATATAAAAAACATTCCCTTATCATTTCTTTACAACTACTTTGATACTTTCACTTTAAAATTTAAATCGTGAATCCGGCTTATACTTAATTGTCCTAATATGCAATCTTAGGAGTCTAACATTTTTTTCCTCCAAATTGTTAATTAGTTGCCCAAGAACAATCATGGAAAATTCCAATCTTTCACAAGTGCTGTGAAAACAGACACTAAATTAGTATATACACCTGAGTCTTTTTTTTTTCTGGAGCCAGTACTAAAAAGTTTTCATGTTTTAGCTTTGTAATGCATTTTTATATCTAATAGTTATTAGTCTCGCTTTTAAAAAAATATCCTGAGTATTCTGTTTTTCTTTCTGATGAAGTATGGAATTATTCCATCAAACAAAAAATAATCAAAAGGGTACAAACAATAAATAACAGAAATACCTTGCTGAGACTTTGAGTTTTAGTAATTTACAGTTATGCAACAATCACTTCAACCCAGCTTATTATTTTTTAAAATTCTGGTAAAATATATATAATATAAAATTTACCATTTTTAAGTATACAATTCAGTGGTGTTAAGCACATTCACAGTGTTGTTTATCCATCACCATCATCTCTTTTCAGAACTTTTTCATCATCCCAAATAGAAACTCCCTACCCATTAAACAGTAACTCCCATGCCTTCCCCCACTCTTGTCCCCAGCAATCTCTACTTTCTGTCTATGAATTTGCCTATTCTAGATACTTTATGTAAGCAGAATCATACAATATTTGTCCTTTTGTATGTGGCTTATTTCATTTGTATTTTCAAGGTTCATCCATGTGGTAGCATGTACCAGAACTTCATTCTTTTTTTGACTGAATAATATTCCACACTATATGTGTATACCACATTTTATTTATCCATTCTTCTGTTGATGGGCACTAAGGTTGTTTCCATCTTTTTGCTGTAGTGAATAGTGCTGCTATGAACATTGATGTACAAGTAATATATCTGAGCAGAACCCTATGATAGGGTCTTCCCAGGAGAGAACTGCCCCCACCAATGTCCTCTGCCTGCCTCTTGTTTGTAGAAAACTTTAGCCTTGTAGGCCTTCCCCAAGTTCCAAAGAGCAAATTTAATCAGAGAAGTGAGAAAATACAAAAACAAAGAAAAACAGTCAAGCAAGGCAAAATAATAATTGTTCGGCCACTAAACAAACTCAAGGACCTTTAGTTCCTTCGCAAGGGCTATAGATAACATTTTGAACCATATCCTTGAGCTATTTCGCAAATCCTGAAACCTCTGCCAGGTGGAAGAAGTTAACTACCTGTTGACCACAAGCACATAGACCACAAACTGGTTGAAACCAGAAGGTTGATGATGTTGACTCCTGATTACCTCGCCACCAATCAATCATAAGGAGGTCCATGAGCTGATTACTCCACACCCCACAATCCTCTCCCTCACCCTGTCTTTAAAAATCTTTCCCTAAAAGCCATTGGGGAATTCCAGTGTTTTAAGCATTATTCGCCTCTACTCCTTGCTTGGCCTTGCAGTAAACCCTGCACTTTCCTTCACCACAGCCTGGTATCAATAGACTGGCTTCACTGTTTGCATACAGACCCAAGTTTGGTTCAGTAACAGTAGCTTTTTGAGACTATATGTTGTTTTAATTAAAAACTAGTTGCTACCACTACACACCTATTAGAATGGCCAAAATCCACAACACTGACAACACCAAATGCTGACAGGGGTGTGGAGCAACAGGAACTCTCATTCATTGCTGGTGGGAATGCAAAATGGTACAGCCATTTTGGAAGACAGTCTGGCAGTTTCTACAAAACTAAATATATTCTCATCATAAAATCTGACAGTTGTGTTCCTTGATATTTATACAAATGAGAAACTTACTTTATTTCCACACAAAACACTGCACAGGGATGCTTATAGCAGCTTTATTCATAATTGTCAAAACTTGGAAGCAACGAAGATGTCCTTCAATTGCTGAATGGATAAATAAGTGGTGGTACATGCATACAATGGAATATTATTCAGTGCTAAAAAGAAATGAGCCATCAAGCCATGAAAAGACATGGAGGAACTTTAAGTGCATATTACTAAGTGAAAGAAACCAATCTGAAAAGGCTACATACTGAATGATTCCAACTATGTTACATTCTGGAAAAGGCGAAAGTGTAATAGGGAAGAAATTTCGTATTCTATTACAAGTTAATCACTAAAGGGATGTTGCCTATAAGCTTAAATTATACATAATAGACCATCTCTGGGAACCTCTGCCTCCCAGGTAATGTGTATTAAGCTAAAATACCTTTCTTCAGCTCACAGGAAACATCTTGACCAGGCCCACCTGTGAATGACTGCAGGAAGAAGAAATTAACATATCCCCTCCAGAGGCTGAGGGGAACCAGGAAGTGTTTGACCCTACTCCCTCCCTTTTTTTAGTGTAAAAGAAGTCTGAGTTCTAACTCAGGCAAGATGGTTCTTTGGGACACACATTCATCTTCTTCTCGGTCTGCTGGTTTTCTGGGTTAAGTCGCTATTTCTTGCCCCAAGAACGTCTCTTGGTTTATTGACCTGCGGTGCAGCTTGGACTCGGTAACAATCCTAGGAGTACAGTAAAAAGGTCAGTGACTTTCAGGGACTCAGGGAGAAGGAGGGAAGGATGAATAGACGGAGCACAGGGAATTTTGTGGGCAGTGAAACAATTCTGTATGATACTATGGTGGTGGATACATGTCATCATATATTTGCCAAAGAGGTATATATTTGCCAAAACCCATAGAATGTTCAACACCCAGAGTGAACCCTAGTGTAAACTATGGACTTCGGGTGATTTGTCAGTGTACGTTCGATCGTAGCAAATGTACCACTGTGGTACTGGAGGTTGATAGTGGAGGAGGCCATGCATGTGGGGGTGCAGGTGGTATAGTGGAACTCTATGTTCCTCATAGACGAACATCTGCATCTCCTCATATTTTACTGTAAACCTAAAACTTAAAAAAAAAAAAATTTGCAGCACATGGTATCTTTATGGCCGATTTTATTATTTAAAAATATCAGAAAGGTGTGAACTTAATGTTATAGTTATCTTTGAAAAGTGAGATTATGGGTAATATTTATTTTATACATATTTTCTAATTTAAATGCTGTTACCATAGATTACCTGTGTAATCTTTAAAAGCCAGGATTTGTATTTTGGGGTAGGTAGTGGTTATAACTCATAAACCGCTCTGGTGGAAGTGAAGTCCAGGCCAAGGGATTATCTTGGTCAGCGCTCATCCGACCGGCTAAACAAGGTGAAGACTTTCCTGAGAGTCCCTACGGTGAGGCCCTGCAGGCTTATGGGAAATGTAGTCCCGAAGTTCGATGGACCACCCCTCGGAGGACCCTGGGATGGAAAGCAGCCCCTGCATCTGCGCATGTGCAATGCTGCGAGCGCGCCGGTGGCCGCCCTTCCCCCACCTCCCGCCGCGAGTGGGTGACAGGGCTCCGGTCTCCACGCGTTTTAGCCGTCCCGCGCCGTGACCCGGCCTGGCACTGAGCCACGAGCGGAGGCTGTGCCCCTCCAGGTATGAGGGGGCCTGCCAGGCAGCTCCGCGGGGTCTGGGGGCCGAGGGGAAGGAGATGAGGGATGGGCTCGTGCCCGCGTGGGGTGGAAGCCCAAACTTCGGAGACTCGCAGGCGGCGGCGACCCTCGGGGTGGTGTCTGGGGCGGCCCGGCCCTCTCCTCGGCGCGGGACCGGCTGGGCCCGCCTGGCCGGACGTGCGGGGGCGGGAACGGCCGAAGGGGAGGGCGGTGGCGAGGGCCAGCCTTCCTCCCTTTGTCAGGCAAAGCGCCTCCGACCCGCCGCGAAGGTCTTCGGCCGCGCGGCAGCAGGTCCTGAAACCCGGCGGGCGGGCGGGCGGGCGCAGGGCGAGGCTGGGGGCGGGGCCGGGCGCACCTGGCAGCGCCCGGATGCCGCGTGCGGCTGCCCAGGGCCTCGCGGGGTGGAGGGAGGCTTGAAGGGTTTCCCAAGTTTCCTGATGCGCAAATTGCTGAATGAGTAAGACCTGTGACCTCTTTGCAAGAGCCTTTTCAGCTGAAGTGTTCACCCAATCCTCACACCTACCCTGTGTCTTCGCTTAGTTCCTCAGTTTCAACAGAAGGAAAAGTGAAGGCTCTGGTGAAGTGATTTACCCAAGGTCACACAGCCAGCTGGTATTTTGTCATATGAATGGGAAGTATTTTTTCATTTGCCTTTTAATTTTGCTCATTGGTGGTTTTTGCCATGGAGGCGTTTTGAATTTCTTTATGGTTGAATTTACTGCTCTTCCTTTTTATGACACCCAAAAGCCTTCACTACTTTGAGATTATACAAGTTTTACTAATGATTCCCACTGGTACTTTAGAATAAGTTATATTTTAAAGAAATTTGTTGGGACTTTTATTTTTAAGATGTTGGAGGTAGGAGTTTATTAATTAATTTATTTTTGCTGTGTTGCGTCTTCGTTTCTGTGCAAGGGCTTTCTCTAGTTGTGGCAAGCGGGGGCCACTCTTTATCGCGGTGCACGGGCCTCTCACTATCGCGGCCTCTCTTGTTGCGGAGCACAGGCTCCAGACGCGCAGGCTCAGTAGTTGTGGCTCACGGGCCTAGTTCCTCCGTGGCATGTGGGATCCTCCCAGACCGGGGTTCAAACCCGTGTTCCCTGCATTAGCAGGCAGATTCTCAACCACTGCGCCACCAGGGAAGCCCTGTTGGTACTTTTTTTTTTTTTTTTTTTTTGGGGGACGGGCCTCTCACTGTTGTGGCCTCTCCCGTTGCGGAGCACAGGCTCCGGACGCGCAGGCTCAGCGGCCATGGCTCACGGGCCCAGCTGCTCCGCGGCCTGTGGGATCTTCCCGGACCGGGGCACGAACCCGTGTCCCCTGCATCGGCAGGCGGACTGTCAACCACTGCGCCACCAGGGAAGCCCTGTTGGTACTTTTATTATGATCCAGTTAATGATTACATTTAATTAGGGAGAATGGACACCTTTATGATGTTGGATCTTACTGTAGGCCTTCCCATTTGTTCCTCTTTCATTTTTCCTTCTTGCCAGCATTTATAAGTTTTTTCGTAAAATATTCGCATTTTTATTAACTTTATTCTTATGTAGTAATTTATTGCTATTGAAGATGGAATTTTTTTTCCATTATTTCATCTTTTTTCTCTTGAGTTTGTTGATATTTCCCACTTTTCTCATTTTGTGTATTTGGGATTGCTCCTTTTTCTCCTTAATTAACATAGCTAATGTTTATCAATCTTTTTGTGAAAGAATAACTTTTTAATGTCTGTAGCATCTGTAGTAACGTCTCAATTATTCTTGACATTGGTTTTTTTTTTTTTTGGCTGCATTGGGTCTTCGTTGCTGCGTGCGGGTTTTCTCCAGTTGACGCGAGCAGGGGCTACTCTGACGTGCACAGGCCTCTCATTGCAGTGGCCCCCCTTGTTGCGGAGACTGGCTCCAGGCGTGCGGCCTCAGCAGCTGTGGCACATGGGCTCAGCAGTCGTGGCTCGTGGGCTCTAGAGCGCAGGCTCAGCGATTGTGGCACACAGGCCCAGTTGCTCTGCAGCATGTGGGATCTTCCTGGACCAGGGCTTGAACCCGTGTGTCCCCTGCATTGACAGGAGGATTCCTAACCACTGCGCCATCAGGGAAGTCCCTTGACGTTGGTTTTAATGCTATAAACGTCCTCTAAATACTGCTTTAGCTGCATTCCTCAAATTCTGGTATGTTTTGTTTTCATTTCCATTCAATTCTGTGTTTGCTTGTTTTTTTAAAAACTTCCCTTGTGACTTCCTTTTTTACCCATTGGTTATTTAGAAATTTGTTATTTAATTTCCAAACATTAGGGGATTTTCTGCATCTCTTTCTATTATTGATTTCTAGTTTAATTCTGTTTTGGTCAAAGAATATACTTTGTTATGTATTTCAGTTCTTTAAAACTTGAGATTTGTTTCATGGCTAAGGATATGATCTACCTTGGGGATTTTTAAAAAATATTTATTTATTTATTTGGCTGTGCCGGGTCTTCGTTGCTGCATGCAGGATCTTTTTAGTTGCGGCATGTGGGCTCTTTCTTGTGCCATGCAGGGTCTAGTTCCCTGACCAGGAATTGAATCTGGGCTCCCTGCATTGGGAGTGTGGAGTCTTAACCACTGGACCACCAGGGAAGTCCCTGGGAATGTTTTTTATGTACTTTAATGACTATTGTGCTGTGTTGGTGGTAGAGTTTTCTGTCAATACTAAATGGGTCAGGGTGGTTGATAGTGTGGTTGAGTTCTTCTGTATCCTTACTGTTTTTTTTATCTACCTCTCTTGTCACCTACTGAGAAAAGAATATTGAAGTCTCAAGTTATAATTGTGATTTATCTATTTATTCTTTCACTTTTATCAACTTTTGCTTCTTGTATTTTGAAGTTCTTTTGTGCATATACATTTAGGATTGTTATATGTTCTGGTGATTTGATACATTTATCATGTGTCATTTAGCACAGTGACATGTAATATCACACTTTAGCCCTGGTAATATTTCTTATTAAGTCTACTTAGCTTGATATTAATCAGTCCAGCTTTCTTTTGATTAGTGTGTGCAAGGAATATCATTTTTTATTTTTTATTTCCTCTTATTTTGGCTGTGCCTTGCAGCATGCAGGATCTTGGTTCCCCAACCAGGGATCAAACCTGTGCCCCCTGCATTGGAAGCGTGGAATCTTAACCCCTGGACTGCCAGGGAAGTCCCAAGGAATATCATTTTTTATCCTTTTATTTTTGATCTAGCTATTATTGAAAATTCAATTAACAATCAAGAAGGAAGATAATTTTATTTGAGCCAGCCTGAGGATTGTAACCCAGGAGACAGACTCTAAGAAGCTCTGAGTACTGTCCTGCCTGTTAGAAGTTGAAGGCACAGTCATATACATTTTTTGAGACAAAGGATCATACATCAAAATGACCTACTGACATAAAGTTCACCAATATACAGTAGTCCAGGTAAGCACTTACAAAGCGAGCAGCAAGTCATCATGACCCCCTTACAGAGTTGAGAAAGAATGTTAACCTTTTAAGAAGTTACATTGCTAGCATCAGAAGAAAGAAAAAAAGATCTTTATGGTTGAGTAGGCATTCCCATCTTTGAGAAGGTCTGGTTAATGTGTAATGCGGCTGGATGTTGCACACTAAACAGAGAGGGAAGAGGCCCAAAGGACAGAATTTTACGTTTAAATTTCTTGTTCTGTCTTAAAATTTTATTTCATCACTATGTTTTTATATTTAAAACACATTGCTTTTATTTTATTTATTTTTAGCTGTGTTGTGTCTTCATTGCTGCATGCGGGCTTTCTCTAGTTGCAGCAAGAAGGGGCTACTCTTCATTGCAGTGTGTGGGCTTCTTATTGCGGTGGCTTCTCTTGCTTCAGGGCACGGGCTCTAGGCATGTGGGCTTCAGTAGTTGTGGCATGTGGGCTCAATAGTTGTGGTGTGCGGACTCTAGAGCACAGGCTCAGTAGTTGTGGCACACGGGCTTAGTTGCTCTGGGACATGTGGGATCTTCCCGGACCGGGGATCGAACCCGTGTCCCCTGCATTGGCAGCCAGATTTTTAACTGCTGTGCCACCAGGGAAGTCCCAAACACATTGCTTTTTAGGCAGCACGTAGTTTGGTCTTTTTTATCCAGTTTGGCAACCTTTGTCATTTAATTGGTGTGTTTGTACAATGAATTATTGACATGGTTGGGTTAAAATCTACCATCTTACTAGTTTTCTTCTACTTGGCCCATCTGGTCTTTGTTCCTATTTTCCTCTTTTTCTGACTGCTTTTGGATTTAGTGGTAGTTTTTCATGAATCCATATTTTTCTCCACTATTTGGTTATTGTTTATACCTCTTTAAATGTTTTTGTGGTTGCCCTACGGTTTAAATAAACTTCTTGAGTGAATCACAGTGAACCTTTAAATATAGTCTATTGTTTGTGTGTAATGTAAGATCCTTAAAACAATATACTGCCATCAACAATTTCATCATCTCATCTATGTGCTATTATCGTTAGATATTTTACATACGCTATAAGTTCACAAAACTTGTCTACTCTTTTTGCTTTAGACAGTCAAGTATCTTTTAGATTGATTAAAAGTAAGAAAAAATGTCTTTTATATTTCTCTTCATTTTAACCATTCCCAGAGATCTTTATTTCTTTGTGTAGATACACATTTCTGTCTGTTATCATATTCCTTCTACCTGAAGAACTTCTTTAAATATTTCTTGTAGTACAGGTCTACTGGGAATGAATTTTCTGTTTTTGTTTGTTTGAAAAGGTTTTTATTTTCACTTTTATTTTTTGAAAGATGTATTTGCTGGGTATAGAATACTGGATTGGTAGTTTTTTCTTTTTTTTTTTTTCTTTTTCTTTTTTAAAGCACTTTAAAGATGTCACTACATTGTCTTCCAGCTTGTATAGTTTCTGATGAGAAATTCTCTGTGATTCTTTAATTCAGTTCCAGATCACTGCAATAAAGCAAGTCACATGAATATTTTGGTTTCTCAGTGCATATAAAAGTCATGTTTACCTTTACTGCAGTCTATTAAGTGTGCAATATCATTATGCCTAAAAAACAATGTGCATACCTTAATTTAAAAGTACTTTATTACTAAAAAATGCTGACCATCATCTGACAATGCAAAGTTACCACAAACCTTCAATTTGTTTAAAAAAAAAAAAAAGGCAATCTGTGATGAGCAATAAAATGAGGTATGTCTGTATGTAGTGTGTCAGGTTTTTTTTCTGGCTGCTTTCAAGAATTTCTCTCTAACTTTGGTTTCCATTGGTTTGAATATGGTATGTCCAGGTGTGTCCATTTTATTTTGTTTTTTGATATTTATCCTTTTTGGATAAATTATCTGAGTTTCTTGGATCTGTGGTTTGATATCATTCAGTATTTTTGGAAAATCCTTGGTCATTATGTCTTCAATACTTCTTCTGTCCCATTTTCTCTTCTTTTGGGATTCCAATACATTTTTTTAAAGATTATTTATTTATTTATTTTTGGCTATGTCAGGTCTTAGTTGCAGCACGCGGGATCTTTCGTTGCAGCACGCGGGCACTTTGTTGCAGCACGTGGGCTTCTCTCTAGCTGTGGCATGCAGGATTTTCTCTCTCTAGTTGTGGTGCGTGTGCTGTGTTGTTTGCCGCACGCGGGCTCTCTAGTTGAGGCTCATGAGCTCAGTAGTTGTGGTGCAAGGGCTTAATTGCCCCGCGGCATGTGGGATCTTAGCTCCCCAACCAGGGATCGAACCTGCGTTCCTGCATTGGGAGAAAGATTCTTTACTACTGGACCACCAGGAAAGTCCCTGGGATCCCAATACATTTTTGTTAGGCCATTTGATATTGTACTACAGCCCTTGAATTCTCTGTGCTTTTTTTTCCCCCTTTGCTTTCTCTTTGTGTCTCAGTTTGGGTAATTTCTTTTGACCTATCTTCAGATTTACTGAAAATTTCCTCAACTCTGTTGTAATACCTATTGAAGGTATTCTTTCGACTCTGTTACTGTGCTTTTCTTAGCATTTCCATTTTTTTCTTGAAGTTTCCATCTCGAAATTCTCTGTTCATTCATTTTGTAAATCTTTTCCTTTAAAGCTTTAATATATGAATCATAGTTTTAAATTCCTTGTCCAATAATTTAATCAATCATGGTTTCTTTTGACTGTTTTGTCAGTTGATAGTGGGTTGTCTTTGTCTTACCTTTTCAGATATTTCATAATGTTTGATTGAAAGTGAGTGCTGCCAGCATGATCCTTTTTGCCCCTTCTGAACAGGCAAAAGGACTAGCTCAGGAGGTGGTATTTTCTCAGGTGATGTGTAAGGATTTCCAAACAAGTCATTCTAGAAGTTCTGAGGCAGGTCAGATCTTTAATAACAATACCTTTCTTTTTCCTCTATTTCAGTTCTGCCTTCATAGTTCTCTGCCTTTACCCAAAAGCTGTAGAAAATGAACAAATCCCAGGTGAGTTGTTTGTTTATTCCCAATTTTATTTTTCTGTGCATTTGAGGAAGTTTATAAGGACCTAGAAAATGAAATAGAAAGGTATAAATGAGTAAAACTCAGGAAAACATAGTAAGAATAATCAATACCAGCAGCCAAAAAGTAAATCAAGTTAATTAAGTGTCTTGCATTGATTATGAATACCATTTCCTTGGTTCTCTAGTATTAGGTCTGAATTAATTTTATGGACCTTCATATAGATGGTGTTTTGAACAGCATCCCCAGAAAAAAAAATTAAACAGCTTATTATTTTGTCTCTGGTTATTTCATATAGCATTCTTCAGGGTACTATAGTGTGTATTTTATTTTTCTGGTCAGATGAGCATGATGCTAGAGAACTCACTAAATATCTGGGTGTGTATTTAAATTCTCCCCCTAATTTCCATGAGTTCCATTGTCATTACTTTCTTGAATGGCATTGCAGAATGTATTTGTACATATTTACACAAGTATAAGTACAGGTTATTATAAGATAGCATATTAATCATACTGTTCTGTTTATATGTGTTTTGTTTTACTTTTAATGAACAGAATTAATTTTTTAGAGCAGTTTTGGGCTTACGGAAAATTTAAGTGAAAAGTACAGAGTTCCCATATACTCCTTTTCTCCCTCTGCACAGTTTCCGCTGTTACTAACATCTTGCATTAATGTGGTATACCTGTTACAGTTGATGAGCCAATATTGATACTTTAAGTAAAGTCCATAGTTTACATTAGGATTTGCTTTTGGTGTCATGCATTCTGTGCATTTTGACAAATACATAATGATGTGTATCCACCATTATCATATCTTACAGAATAGTTTCACTGCCCACAAAATCCCCTGTGCTCCATCTACTCCCCCACTTTCCTTAAGCACCTGGAAACCACTGATTTTTTTTTTTTTTTTTTACTGTCCCCCTAGTCTTGCCTTTTCTAGAACATCATACAGTTGGAATCAGTCAGTATGTAGCCTTTTCAGATTGGTTTCTTTCACTTAGTAATACGCATTTAAAGTTCCTCCATGTGTTTTCATGGCTTGATAGCTCATTTCTTTTTATCACTGAATAATATTCCATTGTCTGGATGTACTACCATTTATTTACCCATTCAGCAATTGAAGGACATCTTGGTTGTTGCCATGTTTTGACAATTATGAATTAAGCTGCTATAAACATCTCTGTGCAGTGTTTTGTGTGGATATAAGTTAATCATTTGGGTAAATGCTAAGGAACACAATTGCCAGTGTGTACAGCAAGAATATGTGTAGTTTTGTGAGAAACTGCCACACTGTCTTCCAGAGTAGCTGTAACATTTGCATTCCCACCAGCAGTGAGTGAGAGTTCCTGTTGCTCCACATCCTCGTCAGCATTTGGTGTTGTCAGTGTTGTGAGCTTTGGCCACTTTTTTTTTTTTTTTTAAGGGCTTCAAATGCTTGGCTTTTTATTTATTTATTTATTTTTGGCTGTGTTGGGTCTTCGTTTCTGTGCGAGGGCTTTCTCTAGTTGTGGCAAGCGGGGGCCACTCTTCATCGCGGTGCGCGGGCCTCTCACTATTGCGGCCTCTCTTGTTGCGGAGCACAGGCTCCAGACGCACAGGCTCAGTAGTTGTGGGCCTAGTTGCCTAGTTGCTCTGCGGCATGTGGGATCTTCCCAGACCAGGGCTCAAACCCCTGTCCCCTGCATTAGCAGGCAGATTCTCAACCACTGCGCCACCAGGGAAGCCCCACTTTTTTTAAAAAAATGATTTTATATTCATTTATTTATTATTTATTTATTTAGGCTGCGCCGGGTCTTAGTTGCGGCATGCGTGTGGGATCTAGTTCCCCAACTGGGGATCAAACCTGGGCCCCCTGCATTGTGAGCATGGAGTCTTACCCACTGGACCACCAGGGAAGTCCCGAACTTTGGCCACTTTAATAGGCATTTAACAGTGTTTTATTGTTGTTATAATTTATAATTCTCTGATGATATGACGTGATGTTGAGTATCTTTACGTGTGTTTATTTGCCACCTGTATATCTTCTTTAGTGAGGTGTCTGTTAAGGTCTTTGGCCCTTTTTAAAAATTTGTTTTATTGAAGTATAGTTGATTTACAATACTGTGTTAATTTCTGCTGTACAGCAAAGTTATTCAGTTATATATACATTGTTTTTTTAAAATATTCTTTTCCATTAAGGTTTAACATAGGATATTGAATATAGTTTCCTGTGCTATACAGTAGGATCTTGTTGTTTATATAATAGCTTACATCTGCTAACCCCAACCTCCCACTCCATCTCTCCCCCAACCCATGATTCTGTTTCTGTTTCACAGAAAGGTTCATTTGTGTCATATCTTAGATTCCACATATAAGTGATATCATATGATACTTGTCTTTCTCTGTCTGAGTTATTTCATTTTGTATGATAATCTCTAGGTCCATCCATGTTGCTGCAAATGGCATTTTTCATTCTTTTTTATGGCTGAATAGTATTCCATTGTATATATGTACCATATCTTTATCCATTCCTCTGTCAGTGGACAGTTAGGTTGCTTCCATGTCTTGGCTATTGTGAATAGTGCTGCTATGAACATAGGAGTGCATGTATCTTTTTGAATTATAGTTTTGTCTGGTGATATATTCCCAGGAGTGGGATTGCTGGATCATGTGGTAATTCTATTTTTAGTTTTCTGAGGGACCGCCATACTGTTTTCCATACTGGCTGCACTTTGGCCCATTTTTAAATCAGGTTGTTTGTTTTCATATTGTTGAGTTTTGAGAGTTCTTTATATATTTCGGATATCAATCCTTTATCAGGTATGTGTGTTACAAAGATGTCTTTGTCTTTTCATTCTCTTGATTATGTGTGTTTTTATCACTCAATAACATATTTTTGAAGTCTTTCCATATCAGAGTATAGAGTTTCCTCATTTTTTTCTGATTTTTTTTATTGTGTAATGTAATATGTGTACAGATGAGTGTATAAAGCATTATAATACTCTTTATACATGTTATAACATGTATAAAAATGTGTACATTAAAGAATAAATGGGCACTTACATTAAGAAATAGAACATTATCTGTTCTTTTTTAAAAATATTTATTTATTGGGGCTTCCCTGGTGGCGCAGTGGTTGAGAGTCCGCCTGCCGATGCAGGGGACACGGGTTCATGCCCCGGTCCGTGAGGATCCCACATGCCGCGGAGCGGCTGGGCCCGTGAGCCATGGCCGCTGGGCCTGTGCGTCCGGAGGCTGTGCTCTGCAACGGGAGAGGCCACAACAGTAAGAGGCCCACGTACAGCAAAAAAAAAAAAAAAAAAAATTTATTTATTTATTTGGTTGTGCTGGGTCTTACTTGCGAGCTGCATAGTTGTAGCAGGTGGGCTTCTTAGTTGTGGCTCGCCAACTCCTTAGTTGCGGCATGCAAACTCTTAGTTGTGGCATGCATGTGGGATTTAGTTCCCTGACCAGGGATCGAACCCGGGCCCCCTGCATATTGGGAGCATGGAATCTTAACCACTGCACCACCAGGGAAGTCCCTATCTGTTCTTTATGATACATTCTCTGATTGAATCCTGCTAGTAGGTAGCCACTATCTTGACATTTTTGTTATTTATTCCCTTGCTTTCCTCAAAGATTTTACCATGTATGTATATATCCCTAATCAATACAAAATTCAGTCTTGAAAAACTATAACTGCGATTTATATTGCATAATTTTTTGTCTGGTGGAGTTTTTTTTTTCTTTTTCTAGATATATACAGTCTAAAAGATGTCCTTTTATGTACCCATGTTTCCTTTAGCAAGACTTAAGATTTTTATCATTGTTTTTTCAAGATATATTAGCCAGTGTTAGCTATAGAGTGGTGAAACCACTCATGCATTGTTTGTGGTAGTAAAAAATGGTACAGACTTACTGGGGAGCAATGTGGCAAAACTTATCAAGCAAGCAGAAATCTAATTGTGTGTAGAAATTCTGCTACTATTGAATAAAGGCTCCTGGGAGATGAGCTGAATAGAGTCTCTGAGTCATAGTCTGGCTTCAGTTTTTCTGAGAGTTTACAAAAATCTCATTTGGAGAAGTCATTGGCAAGGTCATGAAAAACATAGGAAAACATAGGGCTCACATGGTTGGACCATCTGGCAGGGTCAGAGTGTGAATCAGGTATTGAATGTCTGACAAGAATATAATTAGAGTGAGTGGGCTGCTCAGTGTTCTCTGCTTCTTAGCTCACTAGTCAACTGCCAACTCTCAGGAATAGATCAAAGCAGAGTACTTCTGTGAGATGAAATGAGTGTCCTCATGTGATCCAAGTCAGCCTGGTGTGGAGGGGAGAGATAGATGTCATCAGGACTTGTTCAAGACAAGCCAAACCAAAGTTAAACCAACCCCAACAGATAAGAAGCTGGGCCAGGATCACCAGGGTATTCTGCCCTCAGGTTAACAAGGTGATACGATGTCACTAGGCATCTTATGATGGCCCTCAAAATACCTGCTTTTGAATCACACTATTCCAATCTGTATGACAAACAACTTAGTATTAATGGAGAATCACTACCATTCTGCAATGTCCTTCAAACTCCTCCTAGGGATTTCCTTCACCTTTCCTATTGATCTTTTGTTTGCCTTTTCCCCGTCTTTGTCTTTTTTGAATTACTATTTTATTGAAGTAGATTCTTCAGCAGCTTCTTGAGAAAGGGTATGTGAGAAATACATTTTTTTAAACTTTGCTTTTCTGAAAATGTCTTCATTCTGATCTGATACTTGGTTTATAGATAATATGAATGTGGATTTGTCCATTCTTCACTTTAGTTCTGTCAGTTTTTGTTTGATGTAATTTGAAGCTGTATTGAGTTCATGTACATTTATTGAGTGCATGCACACTTACGATTTTTCTATCTTCCAGATGGATTTACTGTTCTATCATTTTGGGATGTCCCTCTTTACCTCTGGTCATACACCTTGTCTGATTTAAATATAGCCATACCTACCTTTTTTTTAATTTTTATTTTATATTGAAGTATATTTGACTTACAATATTGTGTTTCAGGTGTACAGCAAAGTGATTTAGTTAAACATACATATATCTATTCTTTTTCAGATTCTATTCCCATATAGGTTATTAGAGTACACTGTGCTATACAGTAGATCCTTGTTGATTATCTTTTCTAAAAAAAAATTTATTTATTTATTTTGGTTGCACCTGGTCTTAGTTGCGGCATGCAGGATCTTCGTTGCAGCACACAGGATCTTTAGTTGCGGCATGCAGACTTCTTAGTTGCAGCATGCACGTGGGATCTAGTTCCCCGACCAGGGATCGAACCCAGGCCACCTGCATTGGGAGCGTGGAGTCTTACCCACTGGACCACCAGGGAAGTCCCTGATTACCCACTTGATTTTATTTTGTTTACTTTTTAAAAATACATCTTTATTGGAGTATAATTGCTTCCCAATACTGTGTTTCTGTTGTACAACAAAGTTTATCAGCCATATGCATACATATATCCCCATATCCCCTCCCTCTTGAGCCTCCCTCCCACCCTCCCTATCCCACCCCTCTAGGTCGTCACATAGCAGCGAGCTGATCTCCCTGTGCTATGCGGCTGCTTCCCAGTAGCTATCTGTTTCACATCTGGTAGTGTATATATGTTGATGCTGCTCTCATTTCACCCTAGCTTCCCTCTCCCCTCCCCATGTCCTCAACTCCATTCTCTGTGTCTATGTTTATTCCTGCCCTGCCACTAGGTTCATCAATACCATTTTTTTTTTTTTAGATTCCGTATATATGCGTTAGCATATGGTATTTGTTTTTCTCTTTCTGACTTACTTCACTCTGTATGACAGACTCTAGGTCTATCCACCTCACGACAAGTAACTCAATTTCGTTTCTTTTTATGGCTGAGTAATATTCCATTGTATATATGTGCCACATCTTCTTTATCCATTCATCTGTTGATGGACATTTAGGTTGCTTCCATGTCCTGGCTAATGTAAATAGTGCTGCAGTAAACATTGCGGTACATGTCTCTTTTTGAATTATAGTTTTCTCAGGGTATATACCCAGTAGTGCGATAGCTGGGTCATATGGTAGTTCAATTTTTAGTTTTTTAAGGAACCTCCATACTGTTCTCCCTAGTAGTTGTATCAATTTACATCCTCACCAACAGTGCAGCAGGGTTCCCTTTTCACCACACCCTTTCCAGCATTTACTGTGTCTAGATTTTTTGATAATGGCCTTTCTGACCAGTGTGAGGTGATACCTCATTGTAGTTTTAATTGCATTTCTCTCATAATTAGTGATGTTGACCATCTTTTCATGTGCCTCTTGGCCATCTCTTTGTCTTCTTTGGTGAAATGTCTATTTAGGTCTTCCATCCCTTTTTTAATTGGGTTGTTTGTTTTTTTGATATTGAGCTCCATGAGCAGTTTATATATTTTAGAGATTGATCCTCTGTCTGTTGTTTCACTTGCAGATATTTCCTCCCATTCTGAGGGTTGTCTTTCATCTTGTTTATGGTTTCCTTTGCTGTGCAAAAGGTTTTAAGTTTAATTAGGCCTCATTTGTTTATTTTTGTTTTTATTTTTATTACTCCAGGAGGTGGGTCAAAAAAGATCTTGCTGTCCTTTATGTCAAAAAGTGTTTAGCCGGGCTTCCCTGGTGGCGCAGTGGTTGAGAGTCCGCCTGCTGATGCAGGGGATGTGGGTTCGTGCCCCAGTCCGGGAAGATCCCACATGCCACGGAGCGGCTGGGCCCGTGAGCCATGGCCGCTGAGCCTGCGCGTCTGGAGCCTGTGCTCCGCAACGGGAGAGGCCACAACGGTGAGAGGCCCACGTACCGCAAAACAAACAAACAAAAAAAAATGTTTTCCCTATGTTTTTCTCTAAGAGTTTTACAGTGTCTGGTCTTACATTTAGGTCTTTAATCCATTTTGAGTTTATTTTTGTGTGTGGTGTTAGGTAGTGTTCTAGTTTCATTCTTGTACATGTAGCTGTCCAGTTTTCCCAGCACCACTTATTGAAGAGGCTGTCTTTTCTCCATTGTATATTTTTGCCTCCTTTGTCATAAATTAGGTGACTATATGTGAGTGGGTTTATTGCTGGGCATTCTATCCTGTACCATTGGTCTATATTTCTCTTTTTGTGCCAGTACCATACTCTCTTGATTACTATAGCTTTGTAGTATAGTTTGAAGTCGGGGAGCCTGATTCCTCCAGCTCCATTTTTCTTTCTCAAGATTGCTTTAGCTATTCAGGGTCTTTTGTGTTTCCATACGAATTGTAAGATTTTTTGTTCTAATTCTGTGAAGAATGCCATTGGTAGTTTGATGGGGATTGCATTGAATCCGTAGATTGCTTTTGGTAGTGTAGTCATTTTCACAATATTGATTCTTCTAATCCAAGAACATGGTATATTTCTCCATCTGTTTATGTCATCTTTGGTTTCTTTCATCAGTGTATTACAGTTTTCAAAGTACAAGTCTTTCCCCTCCTTAGGTAGGTTTATTCCTAGGTATTTTATTCTTTTTGTTGCAATGGTAAATGGGAGTGTTCCCTTAATTTCTATTTCTGATTTTTCAGTGTTAGGGTATAAGAATGCCAGAGATTGCTGTGCATTAATTTTGTATCCTTACCAAATTCATTGATTAGTTCTAGTAATTTTCTGGTAGCATCTTTAGGATTTTCTGTGTATGTATCATGTCATCTGCAAACAGTGACAGTTTTACTCCTTCTTTTCCAATTTGTATTCCTTTTATTTCTTCTTCTTCTCTGATTGCCATGGCCATGACTTCCAAAACTATGTTGAATAAGAGTGGTGAGAGTGGACATCCTTGTCTTGTTCCTGATCTTAGTGGAAATGCTTTCAGTTTTTCACATTGAGTATGATGTTTGCTGTGGGTTTGTCATATATAGCCCTTATTATGTTGAGGTAGGTTTGCTCTATGCCCATTTTCTGGAGAGTTTTTATTATAAATGGGTGTTGAATTTTGTGACAAGCTTTTTCTGCATCTATTGAGATGATCCTATGGTTTTTATTCCTTAAGTTGTTAATATGGTGTATCATACTGATTGATTTCTGTATGTTGTAGAATCCTTGCATCCCTGGGATAAATCCCATTTGATCATGCTGTATGATCCTTTTAATATCTTGTTGGATTCTGTTTGCTAGTATTTTCTTCAGGATTTTTGCATCTATGTTCATCAGTAATATTAGTCTATAATTTTCTTTTTTTTGTGAGACCTTTTTCTGGTTTTGGTATCAGCGTAAAGGTGGCTTTGTAGAATGAATTTGGGAGTGTTCTTCCCTTGCAATTTTTTGGAAGAGTATGAGAAAGATTGGTGTTAGCTCTTCTCTAAATGTTTGATAGAAATCGTCTGTGAAGCCATCTGGTCCTGGACTTTTGTTTGTTGGAAGATTTTTAATTACAGTTTCAATTTCATGACTTGTGGTAGGTTTGTTTATATTTTCTAATTCTTCCTGGTTCAGTCTTGAAAAATTGTACCTTTACAAGAATTTGTCCATTTCTTCGTGGTTGTCCATTTTATTGGCATATAGCTGTTTGTAGTAGTCTTTTACAATCCTTTGTATTTCTGTGGTGTCAGTTGTGATTTCTCCTTTTTCATTTTTAATTTTATTGAATTGCATCCTCTCCCTTTTTTTCTTGGTGGGTCTGGGTAAGGGTTTATCAATTTTGTTTATCTTCTCAAAGAACCAGCTTTTAGTTTTATTGATCTTTGCTATTGTTTTCTGTGTTTCTGTTTCATTAATTTCTGCTCTGATCTTTATGATTTTTTTCCTTCTACTGACTTGGGGTTTTTGTTCTTCTTTCTCTAGTTGTTTTAAGTGTAGAGTCAGATTATTTATTTGAGATTTTTCTTGTTTGTTGAGGTGAGATTGAATTGCTATAAACTTCCTTCTAACAGCTGCTTTTGCTGCGTCCCATAGGTTTTTGGTCGTCGTGTTTTCATTGTTATTTGTTTTTGTGTATTTTTTAATTTTTTCTTTGAGTTCTTCAGTGATCTCTTGGTTATTTAGTAGCACACTGTTTAGCCTCCATGTATTTGTGGTTTTTACAGTTTTTTCTGGTAATTGATTTCCAATCTCATAGCATTTTGGTCAGAAAAGATGCTTGATACAATTTCAATTTTCTTAAATTTTCCAAGGCTTGATTTGTGACCCAAGATGTGATCTTTCCTGGAGAATGTTCCGTGTGCACTTGAGAAAAAGTGTATTCTGCCACTTTGGGGTGGAATGTTAAATCTTTCTCATCTATTGTGTCATTTAAAGCTTGTGTTTCCTTATTTATTTTCTGTTTGGATGATCTGTCTATTGTTATAAGTGGGGTGTTAAAATCCACTACTATTATTGTGTTACTGTCGATTTTCCCTTTCATGGTTGTTAACATTTGCCTTATGTATTGAGGTGCTCCTATGTTGGGTGCATAAATATTTATAATTGTTACATCTTCTTCTTGGATTGATCCCTTGATCATTATGTAGTGTCCTTTGTCTCTTTTATCTGATACGACTATTGCTACTCCAGCTTTCTTTTGATTTCCATTTGCATGGGATATCTTTTTCCATCCCTTCACTTTCAGTCTGTATGTGTCCCTAGGTCTGAAGTGGGTCTCTTGTAGACAGCATATATATGGGTCTTATTTTTGTATGTATTCAGCCAGTGTGTGTCTTCTGGTTGGGGCATTTAGTCCATTTACATTTAAGGTTATTATCAATATGTATGTTCCTATTACCATTTTCTTAATTGTTTTGGGTTTGTTTTTGTGGGTCTTTTTCTTCTCTTGTGTTTCCTGCCTAGAGAAGTTGCTTTAGCATTTGCTGTAAAGCTGGTTTGGTGGTGCTGAATTCCTTTAACTTTTGCTTGTCTGAAAAGCTTTTGATCTCCATCTAATCTGATCTTGCTGCGTAGAGTAATCTTGGTTGTAGGTTTTTTCTTTCATCACTTTAAGTATATTCTACCACTTCCTTCTGGCCTGCAGAGTTTCTGCTGAAAAATCAGCTGATAACCTTATGGGGATTCCTTTGTATGTTACTTTTTGTTTTTCTCTTGATGCTTTTAATATTTTTTAAATTACATTTTGTTAGTTTGATTAACGTGTCTTGGTATCTTTCTCCTAGGGTTTATCCTATATGGGACTCTCTGTGCTTCCTGGACTTCGGTGACTATTTCCTTTCCCATATTAGGGAAGTTTTCCACTATAAATCTCTTCAAATATTTTCTCAGACCCTTTATTTTTCTCTTCTTCTTCTGGGACCCCTGTAATTCGAATGTTGGTGCGTTTAGTGTTGTCCCTGAGGTGTCTGAGATTGTCTTCAGTTATTTTCATTCTTTTTTCTTTATTCTGCTCCTTGGCAGTTATTCCCACCATTTTGTCTTCCAGCTCACTTACTTTTTCTTTTGCCTCTTTTATTCTGTTACTGATTTCTTTTTTTTTTTTAACTGTGATTAGCATTTAATAATTCAGAGGAAGCCTGAGGCCTTCCTGAAGAATCACCTGGAGATTGAACTTCGAACAGCCATAATGAAGAGAGAGCTACATCACAATCAGTGGTGATAATTAAATATGTAAAGTTTTCATAGAATTGAGAATAAATGAGAAATACAAGGTAAACGAACAGTAGAGTGTATAATGACTATGTGATCTTGTTATAGATTCCTTCTAGTGTAGTTTTCATTTCAGTTATTGTGTTGTTCATCTCTGTTTGTTCTTTAGTTTTTCTAGATCTTTGTTAAACATTTCCTGTATTTTCTCAGTCCGTGCCTCCATTTTATTTCTGAGATTCTAAATCATCTTTACTTTCATTACTCTGATTTCTTTTTCAGGTAGATTGCGTAATTCCTCTTCATTTATTTGATCTTGTAGGTTTTTACCTTGCTTCATCTGTGACATAATTTTTTACTCTCTTTTTGTTTTTTTTTTTTTTGATTGGTGGGATTGTGTTCCTGTCTTACAGCTTGTTTGGCCTGAAGCTTCCAACACTGTAGTTTGTAGGCTGTTGGGTGGAGCTGGGTCTTGGTGCTGATATGATGACCTCCGGGTGACTTCGATGAATATTCCTTGGGGTCTGACATTCTCTGTCAGTACAGTGATTCAGACTCAGAGCTCCCACCGCAGGAGCTTTGGCCCAGCCCCCAGTTAATGAACCAAGATCCCGCAAGCCGTGCATGGTGGAAAAAAAAGAAAAAACCAATAACAAAGAGTTTAAAAAATAAATTTAGACTAGGAAACTAATAGATATGTTAGAAAGAATATAAAAATAAAAATATAGATGAAACAACAACCGGAAGGTAAAACAGAACCACAATAGTAAAAAAGAGAAGAAAAAAAAAAGTGGAAAAGGCCTTGGCTGTGGAGGGCGGGGCCTAAGCAGGGGCGGGGTTTGTGTGGTAGGCGGGGCCTATGGTTAGGACCTACAGGGCTGGAAAAGGCCCTGGGCAGTGTAGGGGGGTGGAGCTGAAGCTCAGCGGGACAGAAGGGGCCAAGGCATGCCTCTCGTCTCAGAGAGTGGGGGACCCCACCTGGGAGCCCAGCAGGCTTCCTGGGCCTGAGTGGGCGGGTCCACACTTCCTACTCTTCTCCTGCTCCTCTGGTCCTGGAGGGCCTCTCCCACCTGCATTCTCCCCCCGACCTCCTGTTCTCCCCCAGCTTACTTTCTATGCCCCCAGGACCCACGTGGCCTGGAGGGGGCTTTGGAGGGTGGGGGACCCGGCATGGGAGCTCAGCAGGCTTCCCGGGCCAGAGCGGGTGGGGCCAATGCCTTCCGCTCCTCTCCCGCTCCTCTGGTCCTGGAGGGCCCCTCCTTCCTGCTTCTCCTGTTCTCCCCCGGCCTGCCTCCTTGCCCCTAGGACCAGTGCGGCCCAGAGGGGGCCTCTGAGGGCATAGGACCTGGCCCGAGATCCAGGCAGACTTCCCCAGCTGATTGGGCAGGGGAAATGGTGGGCGCACTCCCCCCTGCTCTGAGCCCCCAAGGGTCCTTCCAGGCACAGGAACCCCTCTCCCACTCTCAGCCACCCCTCAGGGTGCTGGTCCTGTCTGGCCTCCACTTCTCCTCTCCCCTCAGTCCCCCCACGTCCTACCGGTTTGCTTGGGCGTTCCTCCTGTCTCCTTGGGCGTCAAGGTCCCCCACCAGTGTCTGGCAGGTGCCCTAGTTGTGGGGAGATGTGAACTCTGCGTCTTCCCACACTGCCATCTTGACTCCGCCCCCCTGTTATAGAGTAGTGTGTATATGTTAATCCCAACCTCCTAATTTATCCCTCTCCCCACCTTTCCACTTTGGTAACCATAAATTTGTTTGCTAAGTCTGTGAGTCTTTCTGTTTTGTAAATAAGTATATTTGTGTCATTTTTTTTAGATTTTACATGTGTGATATCATATATTTTTCTTTCTCTGACTTACTTCACTTAGTATGATAATCTCTGGATCCATCTATGTTGCTTCAAATGGCATTATTTCATTATTTTTTATGGCTGAGTAATATTCCTGTGTGTGTGTGTGTGTGTGTGTGTGTGTGTGTGTGTGTGTGTGTACCACATCTTCTTTATCAGTTCCTTTGTTGATGGATACTTAGGTTGCTTCCATGTCTTGGCTATTGTAAATAGTGCTGCAGTGAACATTGGGGTGCATGTATCTTTTTGAAGTATGCTTTTCTTTGGATATATGCCAAGGAGTGGGATTGCTGGGTCATTTGGTAGCTCTATTTTTAGTTTTTTAAGGAACCTCTGTGCTGTTCTCCATAGTGGCAGTACCAATTTAAAATTCCCACCAGCAGTGTAGGAGGGTTCTCTTTTCTCCACATACTCTCCAGCATTTGTTGTTTGTAGACTTTTTGATGATGGCCATTCTCACTGTTTTGAGGTGATACTTTGTTGTAGATTTGATTTGCATTTCTTTAATAATTAGCAATGTTGAGCATTTTTTCATGTGCTTTTTGGCATTTTATATGTCTTCTTTGGAAAAATCTCTATTTAGCTCTTCTGCCCATTCTTTGATTGGGTTGTTGTTTTGCTCTTGAGCTGCATGAGCTGTTTGTGTATTTTGGAGATTAATCCCTTGTTGGTTGCTTTGTTTGCAAATATTTTCTCCCATTCTGTGGGTTGCCTTTTTGTTTATGGTTTCCTTTGCTGTGCAAAAGCTTTTAACTTTAATTAGGTCCCATTTGTTTATTGTTTTATTTTCATTCCTCTAGGCGGTGGATCAAAAAAGATACTGCTGCCATTTATATCAGAGTGTTCTGCCTGTTTTCCTCCAAGAGTTTTATGGTATCTGACCTCACATTTAGCTCTTCAATCCGTTTTGAGTTTGTTTTTGTGTATGGTGTTAGAGAATGTTCTAATGTCATTCTTTTACGTCTAGCTGTCCAGTTTTCCCAGCACCATTTATTGAAGAGACTGTCTTTTCTCCTTTGTATGTTTTTGCCTCCTTTGTCGTAGATTAATTGACCATAGGTGCATGGGCTTATCTCTGGGTTTTGTATCCTGTTGCACTGATCTATATTTCTGTTTTTGTACCAGTACCATACTGGTTTGATTACTGTAGCTTTGTAGTATAGTCTGAAGTCAGGCAGCCTGGTTCCTCCAGCTCTGTTTTCCTTTCTCCGGATTGTTTTGGCTATTCTGGGTCTTTTTTTTTTTTTTTTTTTTTTTTTTTTTTTG